>NW_024065918.1:739813-990946 GCF_011947395.1 Colletotrichum karsti
GGCTTCGTCCCCCCCCCCCCCCCACCCGAATCTCGGTGGTATCCTAGCGTCAGGCGCGCGCGCGGACGAAAATGTGGCTTACGGTAGACGTTATCTGTCCCGGGGCTAAAGGGTCGATGGACGTCCGGGTAGTGAAGTTTTAGGTGTGTACGTAGAAAGGATTTTTTCCACGGGCATATGCTCGCTCGTCACTTGGCTCATGTAAATGGGATGCGAGAGTATGTGTATGTGTATGTGTATGCGATGCCGTTTTGTTTATCCTGCGGGAAGGGGGAAGTGTCAAGTTCAGCCACGCAGCGGTATGTGAAATACCCGGTCCGGAGGGAGGATGGGCGCATGTAAGCAGTCAATCAGTTAGTCAGCGACGGCGGAGCGGATGGATCAAGTGAGTTTTGGTGACTGCACTGCGATGCAGTGTTGGCGTTTCTTGTTATGCGGGGAGGGGGGGGAATTCCTGAGGGAATGCGTTTTCTGAAGGCGGTACTGCGGGTTCTACGCAGCCAGCTTGTTCGTGCTCTTTGGAGAGAGTTCTGGCTGTGTGGTGTAGAATGTATCGTGCTGTTAGGGTTTCTGGGGGTGGTGAGGGTATTCGTGGTAGTGTAAGCCGGCGGAGGCCTCTTTCATTACGCGACGGGGAGACGGAGGGTTGTGGATGGCATACCGTCCCGAGGGAGTGGTGTTTTCGGGCTGGCATGGGTTTGTTGGGTGCAGTGATCGGAGGGTGCGAGGGTCCGGAGGGAGAGTAGAATGATAGGAGGGTGAAATAGAGGGCGGACATTCGGAGGAGGGAAAGTCTTCGGAGCGTGGGCCATTCGGAGCTTGGAGAGTTTGCACACACCGGAGATGAGATTTGAGTATGAGGTACGTAGACGGATGATGCTCTTTCTGCGAGTGGACGAGGGGGAAACCGGCGGCGACGGAGATGGAGACGGATACCGGAGAGGGCGCCCGCGCTCGGGGCCGGAGTGGAGCATGACTCTCCGACTAAATGATGCGGAGATGGAGAAGACACTAGGTACGGTTGGGAAACCCCGGACATGCCCTGAGCTGCGGACGCAAAGACCTACCACGGTATTCTGGACAACGACTATGTCAATCTCCCAGTCTCCAATTATAAGTACACATTGAGTAGACTACATTAGCAAGACCTTCCTCCGCAATGGAACTGGATGTCGTCCTCTATATGTGGCACGGTGAAGGGGGAAAAAGTACCCCGGCCTTACTCTCGTTTCTCGCTGTTGTCCGTCCGAAGGCATCCGCGGCTCGGTCGATTCGAGGCGTTCATTGAGGTTTCGGATTGAATACCCGGAGAGAGAGGAGGTGGAGAAGCGCTGTGGGAGGTTTTCCATGATGTGGTTATGGTTGTGAGTTGAGTGATGGTATCGGTGACTGACTTGTGTAGACTCGGGCTCACGACGATAACGTCAGGGCACTCTATCCAACACGAGACGACGCCTCTTTGATGTGCAGAAACAAGAAGACACAAAGCCTCTGTAGCGGCTTGTTTATAGGATGACGGTAATGTTGTGAGTACTCGGGACGACGAAAACGGCGCAAATATCCCAGGTCTTCCATGGTAACGATAGAAATGACCACCAGTCTTCCGTAGCCAGTCCCGTTATACAAGACGGGCAGAACTTGGTAACAGCAGGCAACAAGCGCAATCACACCATCAGAAGACTCGACAGCAAAGTCGAGTGAAGTCACAGCTCCAACACATGTCGTTCTATCCACCATGACACACAATAAGATTGTCGGGACAGCACGGAGTATTCGATTCTCATTTCAATAGAACTATGTCGTCATGGCCTCATTGCGAAGAGAGAAGAAAAAGAAAACTACCATCCGAAGAGAAAGAAGAGAGCCATCCCCCAACGTGACGTTCCACGATCCCCTCCAAAAAAGAACCCAGACGCCATGCTTTGGTAAAAAGCGCTTTGAAGAAAACGACAAAACAGTCAAGCAACTCGCACGCCGTCATTGCAAAAGCTCTATATGTGTGTGTGTAGAAAGACCTGCCCCTCCCGTCACATGTACATCTCTGTCCCCCTTTTTCTTTTCTCTCCCCATGCTTCTATTACAACAACAGCATAAATGTTTCATCGTCTGGCGGACCGGCCTTGTTTCCTGCGGAAGAAGACCAAGTATGGCACGTCACTGGTGCCTTTCTTAAACACATCGCGGCTGGCGTCGGCGCCCCTGCCGGTCCCATCGATTCGGACCGGGGTGACGCGGGCGTCGCTGATGCGGTACCAGGCGCAGGGGTCTGGATTATTGGGTTCGCGGACGTAGGCGTAGTAGTGGCCGCTGGTGATGTTGTTTCCGGTGTGGATGATGACGGCGTAGCACTCGTAGTCGAAGGGCAGCTCAAACTTCTCGTCCAGCGGCGGCCCGATGGTGTTCCTCTCTTCAGGGGGGATGAAGAAGGAGTCGAGGTTGAGGTTGTTGAAGTCCCAGGTGATCATGTCGCGTTTCTTGTGTATTTGCATGGTGGAGTCGTAGTCGAAACGGCGGAAGGATAAGCACAGGAGCTCCGGGAGGCGCGCTAGTGCGATCTGCTTTTGTCCCTGAACATTCATGTTGCAGGTGTCGCATTTGTAGTCGGAGAGGATCTCGGGTTCAATGTACGACCGCAGGCAGTCCTCAATGGTTTGCGTGCCGCCGTTGATGGGCATCGAGATGAAGTCAAACGTCGCCCAGTTGTACGTCCTGTTGCGACATCTGGAACACACCACGGTTGAAAGTTCCAGACCTCGCCAGTATTTGTCGACGATGGACTGGTTAGTCCTCGAGTAGTGTCCCCACCATTCGTACGCGCCCTGCAGCATTGACTTGCCGACTTTCATCTGCGGCATGGTTGAGTTGTCGTCTCCCCCGCGGTCCCTTCGCATGTTGGTTTCGTCGTGGAGGTAAGCCATGAGCCATGACATGAACTCCTGAGCATCCTGCTGTCGGCTACCACCAAACTCATCGCCCTTTTCCTTGATTCGACTCTTTTCACAGACTGATCGGGAGTAGTCCTGAAAATGGTTAGTAATGAGTGAGCAGATAGGGTTAAAGGCACTTACCATCAATGTCTGCGCTTTCATGACGTCGAACTTTCCGGACTCCAACCAATGGAACAAGTTGGACAGAATACGTGACATGAGTTGAGGCGGGTCGCTCTTTTCATCAGCCTTCTTCGGGACCTTGTACGTGTTCTGCCAGTCAAACGAAGCCAACTCCTTTCCAAATCCAGGTGACATTCGGAGAGCTTGGATGGAGCTATTGGCATAACACCAAACGCCGGGGTTATTCAAGCCCGTAATATGAGGACCATCCTTCACCGCGCCCATGACAGAAGGAGAGTCAGGACGAGCCAAAGGACCTTGCTTCAAGTTTCGTGTTTGAGCAGGGAAAGCCAATGCTTGGGGAGCCTCATGATCATCTTGAGTCTGTGACAAACCGCTGTAGCTTGGACGAGGCACGGCTGGAGCAGGACGGGTGGGCGGTGACGGGAGATCCGAGTAGATGTCGACGTGGTTTTGACCGTAGCTGTGGGGTGGCCTGTCGGGGCTGACGGGTGACTGCATAGACTCCTGCTCAGTAGAAACGGCGGGAAATCTCCGCAAGAACTCCTCCGTACTGCGCACATGCATAAAGCCAGGAGAACGCGCAGTCTCAAGGTCGGCGTTGTGTAGCGTCTCCTCCCACAGCTTGACTTCTTCGGGCTTCAACGGCGTGACCTTGTACTTCCTGGTCGGCTTGGAAATTGATATGGTGGGTTTCAACGGAGACCGAACCCGAGGAGCCCGGACAGCACCCGCCGTCTGAGATGTAGCGAGAGCAGCGCGACCCATCAGGTCAGTCCACGCATCCAAACCTCCCTGGAGCAGTTTAGGAGGGTTCTTCAGCTCTTTCCCGTAGTTGAAGTAAGTCAATGCGCGTTGCAGTGACAAGAGCGCAGCGGCATCCATGTCGGGAGACATATACCGAGGGATGGAGTCTGAGTCTTGGTCGTGGAAAACCACCAGGTCGAAAGCGTCCCTCCTCTCGAAATGGTGATACTCCTGGGCCGGAGAGAGCACCATGCTCTCGGCGATTTGTTCGGCTGAAATATTCTCTCTTAAAAGGATATTGGGCTCGATGCAGATGACGGCCTGTGACAGAATGTGACCTTCGTCAAAGTCATCTCGGCTTCGAACATCAATGATTAGGACTTGAAGGGCAGCCGAACCCCTTTTAATGAAACCCATTAGGTCTTCGGCTGTGATAGAGTCGCCCTCGGGTATCGAAATGCTATGAGATCTGGCTGGCGCTGGAACGGCGTTGGGTTGCGGGTGAGTTGGGACGAAGTAGTCGGAAGACTTGTTGTTCGCAAGGACCGTGTTTATCGTGGCCGAAGAGCCTGTCCTGCTGAACAAGCCGCGCGGTGTGCTCGAAGGGAGCGAGGCCGCCTCGTTCGATACCGTACCCCTGGCCGGACTGTAGATGGCATCGGGCATCTTGGGGAGATCTGGCAAGCTCGTCACAACGGCGACTTTCGGTTTCTCGGTCGGTTCAGGCATGGCTCTCGGCCCCGCTGGTCTCGGTGGCACTAAGGGGTGTGTTCGTATGCGAGGATCTTGACCGGGCAAAGCCACCGGCCCTCTGAGATTGGCGAAGCGGGCTGCCAGGTCCTCAGCGGCCTTGCTCTTGATGGCAGCAAGCCCGGCACTTGAACGTATAGCATTGCCGTGTAAGGCCTGAGGCTTCGGCTGCACCGCGGGTTTTGGCTTCCCGGACGGCGAGCCATTGAGCTGTGTGCCTGCGTCGGATCGCGGAGGACTCGCAACCGGCGCGCTCGGCTGTCCTTGGGGTGTCATCGGTCGGCTCGCACCTCCGTTGACTGTGGAAGAAGGTCTCGAATTTGTTGGTCTGACTCCAGTTCTTTGGTTGTCGGCAATGATATCGGCCTTGATCTTTTCAAAAATTCCGTGCTGTGACTCTATTTTCTTCATGAGAGCTGCGTGAATGCGACTCATGTCTCCGTGATTGCCCCTGACGGCCAGAGCATCTGGATGCTGAGGGACATATCTGATGGCGATGAGGGAGGCCTTGATGTATTCCTTAAATGCCAAGTCTGGTCGGCCGAAGTCGCGGCAGGTCTCGGCCTGTCGCATGGCATGGTCGCCCGCCTCGAGGATCTTGCGCAAGGGTAGTTTCATATCGATGTCGGGGGAGGCGGATGTGAGGTCGTCTATATGTGGTAGCGGGGGTTTGCCGCCGCGGCCGGCAGCTCCCCCATCGCCGCCCATGGCGAAGGAGTGTATGGAGGTGCCGTTGGATAAGGCCGGGCCGCCGCCGCCGCCGAGGACGGTTCTGGTGGCTGAGGGAGCCGTCGAACTCATGTGAAGGAGAAGTGGTGTCTTTGGGTCGGGTTGGAAGGTTGGATCATGTCGTTGCAAACGTGGCTGCTCGGGGGTATGCAGAGAAAGTCGCTGTCAGCTCGTCGGGGGCTTGTTGGTGGTGGTGGTGGTGGGATTCGGAAGAGTCGATGTACGGAGGACGGGACTCGGAGGCAACGAAAGTCGGCGGCGGGTTCGTCATGAGTGGCAGGCGAAATGACGCTCTAGTAGGCGATTTATCTCGCAGCTGAATCACGGGGTGTGCTGGGCATGATTTCGCTGAATAGGATGCGTCGGTAGTAGAATGGTCGGAGGAAAGAAAGGGCGTCTTTGACAAGTAGTGAAGAAGCTGTACGGAGTGGTGTGCTACGATCTTGTGAAAGGAAGATGGTCCGTGGTGTGGTGGAAGGACAGCCTCGTCGTCGTTGTCGCTGGTGGCTAACAGTTTCAACAGCAGCAAGACATGGTGGAGAGGAAACGGTACCGTTGTAGCGGCTGTGTTTTGAGGGGACGTCACGGTATCTGATCCGAGAGGATCGGTACCTTACTCTGTACCTATTGGCAATTTACTGAGGTGTGCTGGAGGACAGCCGGGATCACTGACGCATCCGGCCTCTTCAGTGGTTCAGGGCCCTGGAACGGGCGGGCAGGGCGGGCAGTCCCTCAAGGGTATCACACTGAAGGCGGGCGGACGGGCTGGTTCCCTAAGGTGCACCTCAGCATGTTGGATTGCTTAGATAATCCGCATGTCACCTCAAGGTTAGGTTCTATTGGAGAAGGATGAATGACAACTCAGCGACACGGCGCCACAACCGGCATGTTATGACTTCGCTTTAGTATATAGGTCCACATCTTTATTTCATGTGTAAAGTAAAATACATGAGATATTTTCCAGAGTAAAGTTAGGTTAATGCCAAAGGAACAGGAACATGAGTTTCCGAAAAGGCAATCAGCAAGAATACAGTGTAAGCTGAATGCCAAGTTCCCGCAGCAATCTTGGGCAAACTGGCAAATCCATGCGCCACAACAGGACCCCACCTAAGTTTGCCCAACGTCGTCATCTCTGGGGAACCCGTCCCAGCCGTCCCATTCCCATTCCCTTCCACGTCCTTTCTCGGTCTTTTGGGTTTAGCGCGGAGATTTCCGTTCGTCACAGGGCGATGTTCCAAGCGGACCTGAACCGCAACAGCCACGAGTCTGCGACGACAGCCTGAAAACCGAAAGGCAGCAGCGGTTGTATAATCCCTGCACATACGTACCGCAGTACGCAGTAAGGTTAGGTACCCGTAATACATACTGGGCCTGGCTTCGCACTGAGCCAACGTAACCACCACCAAAGTATCTCACCACCATCAGCCTGCCTGCAGCTACCTACCTTAGGTGCCTCACATAATCGGCCTAGCCTCCTCCCAAGTCGCTGCATCTCAGACCCCAAGGCTAAGGACCTGCTGCATCTAGCCCAGCCGACAAGACACGCACTCCAGGCTTCCCTCCGCCGTTTTCCATCAATATCCCTACGCGCAATCATTTCGACCAACGCTTCGTAATCCCAAAAGGTCCCCATCGCGACCGCAACCGCATACGAACCGCCTACCTCCACGCATACATACCCAACATACCACCATCGAGATACGCTCGTTTGTTTCCACCTCCCCGCCGATCCCAAGTCCTCAGCCTTCAAGATGATGGGCTGGTGGTCTAGCTCGGCCAACACGGCCCTGGATGAGCAGATCGAGAAAGCGACCAGCAGCAGCTTGTGCGACCCCTCGTCAACCATCCAAATGTTCGCTTCTAATCGTGCAACAGGGAAGATATTGCCTTGAACCTCGAGATCTCTGATGTCATTAGATCAAAGACGGTTCAGCCCAAGGAGGCCATGCGCTCCCTCAAAAGGCGCATCGGCAACAAGAACCCAAACACCCAGCTGAGCGCCCTTAACGTATGCATGCTTTCGCTGTTGCCTGCTCCTGTACCACTATGCTAACCTGGATGGCAGCTTACCGACACGTGCGTCAAGAATGGCGGCACCCACTTCCTCGCCGAGATCGCCTCCCGAGAGTTTATGGACAACCTGACCTCCCTCCTCAAAGCCGTCGGTCCCGCCGCCGTCAATCACGAAGTCAAGCAGAAGATCCTCGAGTTGATACAGTCCTGGGCTGCCGCTACTGAGGGCCGCCACGAACTTGGATACATCGGAGAGGTCTACAAGACGTTGCAGAGAGAAGGCCACCACTTCCCTCCCAGAGTCACCGTCTCCAGGAGCATGATCGACAGCAGCGCGGTAGGTTTCTCGTCTGACTGCCCACAATCACACAAGCTGACAAACCTCAGCCCCCGGAATGGGTCGATTCAGATGTCTGCATGCGATGCCGTACTCCCTTCACCTTCACGAACCGAAAGCACCACTGCCGAAACTGCGGTAACTGCTTCGACCAGCAGTGCTCCGCCAAGTCGATCCCCCTCCCTCACCTCGGCATCCTGCAGGCTGTTCGTGTCGACGATGGCTGCCACGCGAAGCTCACGGACAAATCGTCCGGTTCCAAGGGAGGCGCGCCCCCGCCACTTACCCAAGACCGATCTCCCACATACCCTTACAAGACTCGCAGTACGTCTGCCATGCAGCCGCGGAATGCGCGCGTCGACGACGCCTTTGACGAGGACCTAAAGAAGGCCCTGGCCATGAGCTTGGAGGAGGTCAAGAACTACTCTAAGGGTTATGTGCCTCCCACTGCGAACGGCCCTTCGGGCGCTCAAGTCAACGGTAACTCTACAGCTGCTCCGACCAACGGCGCGGAAGAAGAGGACGCCGATCTCAAGGCCGCGATTGCCGCTTCGCTAGCCGATATGGAGGAGCAGAAGCAGAGGCACGCGGCGGTCTTGAAGGAGCAGACGTCAAGCGCTGGACCGTCATCGACGCAACACTTCTCATTGCCCAAGAACGACTACGAGCTTACCCCGGTTGAGGCCGAGAACATCAACTTGTTCGCCACTCTCGTCGACCGATTGCAGACTCAGCCTCCTGGCACTATTCTTCGAGAGCCGCAGATTCAGGAGCTCTACGACAGTATTGGTACTTTGCGACCGAAGCTGGCCCGCACTTACGGAGAGACTATGAGCAAACACGGTACGAGCAAGTCTGTGTCATTCGACTAGGTGCTGTTGCTAACGAATCCCAGACACTCTACTGGATCTCCATGCCAAACTTTCTACTGTCGTTCGATATTACGACCGTATGCTGGAGGAGCGTCTCTCTAAAGCCTACAACCAACACGCTATAGGAGGCGGCTACAATCTCCCTTCCCATCGCCAGTCCACTGGATCTTATCCCTCTCTCCAAGCGAGTGCGCCTGGCCATGCGGAGAGCTTTTATACTGGCGAGCGGATGGATTACGCCCATGCGCCGCCTCCTCAGGCTTACCAGCATGGACAACACACTCCCCAACCTCAATATGCCACCTTTGATAAACGCGCTACCATTTCCGGTCCTCCGGGAGGCGCGTATCCTCACCAGGAACCTCAACGAACAGATAGCTGGAGAAGCGGCGGCGCTCCTCCTGCCCCTGAGCAGTACGCACAGCAACCATCGTATCCCAGCGAGCCTGCACCTCCGGTGAATCACCAGAACCAATCTGGACAGCCCGCGGGGACACCCTCCACCGACCCAAATGCTTCTTACTACTTCAATCCCCAACAGCCTAGCGCACCCCCTTCCGCTCCGCCTACCGCAGACCCAAACCCCTCTCCGTACCCCAATCTTCAGCAATCAATGCAATACAGACAGCCCGTGTCTCACCAGCAGACACCCGTCCAAGCACCTGCCCAGCCAGCTCAGCCTACGCAACAACACCAACCTCCGCCTCAACAGCAGAGCTACTGGCAGCCGTCACAACCGCAGCAATCAGCGCCACCCCAGCAGCAGTGGCAGGGCCAGTACAACAGCGGCTACACCCAGGAATCGTTCCCGAACGCGCCACAGCACGCACCCAAGCAGCCGGCAGTGGAGGAGAGTCTAATTGACCTTTAAGAGAAGGAAGGGGACGGTCTGGATGCATGCAGGTCAACTTCATGGGTTTTCGGCGTTTCAGGGTCACGAGGGGCAAGCCGAATAATTTGCATCTTCGGACTTGAGAATGAGCTGTAAAATGATATCTTTGTTGGACACTTCCGCATCCCTTGACTGGCGCACCGAGGACAATAATCCGTGATGTACATGTGACCGAGTTGATGGAGTTAACAAAGACTATTAATATCTCCCACCTGATCGTTTTCGATTGATTGTTCTTTTGTGTTACTTAGTACTGTGCCGCCCTTTCAACATGAACGATACCTGTGGCATCTTTGACACCAAAACCGGTCACCCTGGGGAATGACCGCATCGGCTGTCAAGACACCAAGATGACGAGGTGGATAGCAGCGACGAGAGAATAGCAGCGACAGTCAAGATAAATACACGAACGCTACTTGTTCACCAAGTCTGTTCAACGCCGGCCCTGATATAAAGGTGCGTGCGTATCCTTGACATCCTTCTAGACAGCCTGATTGGTTTGGTACGGTGGTTCACAGATTGGTTCGTAATTTGGCCGTGCTTGTTTTTCCGGTGTTCTCTCTTGTCCTCCATCCCTGTTTCTTGGTTATGACTGGGGGTGTATTCGGCGGGGGACGGCGGTAGTTGAGAATCTGCGCGTCTGGGTGGGTGCTGGCTACTGGATGAGAGAGAGAATGGAGTGCAAGGCTTGTCGAACTGAGCAGGGGAAAAAATCCAAATGGATCTCACACATTTCCTCGCCTTCAGATATGAAGAGCAGTCCGTGGTTTATATAACCTGTTCATGCCACGCTGGAGTCTTTGACTCTCATACCACTATATATTGCTTGGCGACGGGGACTCAACATTCAAGTCAGCCAAGATTTCTTGCTATCCGTGTTCTTCTGGTGACAGGACTGACGCCACGTCTTGTCCTGGGTCTCAGGAATGTATAGAGGTTATTCATTTTGGAATTCACTATTGATGGAGTCCAAGAGTACTTGCGCCAGTTGCGGAGAGTTCAGTCCTCACGCTGAACGGAGGCACTGTCTTTCGTCGTCGTCTTTCTTCGAGATCTGCTGCGTATTGGTTGGAGTATTTCTATCTGCATTGAGTTGAGGTCGAGCGTGGGATGTGTTGATTGTAGAGACGGGACTTCGGGGGCTGCAGGGAAGGAGACGGTGCCTCCATGGATAGAATCGCAGGTGTCACACACATCGGAGCATCTTGGCGGTTCTCTCTCGAAGAATGTTAGCGTGCAGCCATACTTATAAGAAAACTTTCGCTGATGGGCAGCTTCGGGCCGGTAATACGCAGACACCCATTCGGCTGGATGGGTACCACGTAGACGGGTTCCGTGACATGCACGAATCCTCCGGCGTCATGCCCATCTGAAATCTGTTCTTGTTCACAGCGTAATGATCAAGAAGATGACGGTTGATTTGTCAGAGAGGATCAGAGGTTATGTTTAATAAATCTCCTCGCGACAATATGATGAGCCTCTTCAAGATAATGCCCAGTGCAGGTTGGCGTGATGTGAATATCACCCATTCAGAGGTCTCATATCAGCTTCTGTTTCTCACACTTGATGCCGTCTCGCAATACAGGAGACCGAATCTATCGTGAAGTCAGTCGTCGTGCTCCTTCATCCTTGTTTCTTGCGTATTTGTTGGGAGTATTACTTTTATTGAGTCGAGGCCAACTGCGCGTGACGTGCCATGCAGCAGCGGAGGGCGTGTTTTTGGCCAGTCATATCAAATGGCGTTCGCATCAAATCAACCACCCAACACATGGTAAACATGATGTATAGAGGTTGCGTGTGTCAAGACAGCTTCGAGGGATAACAGGCGTGGATTTATACGATGAGGAGACTTGGAAGACTTGGGGTGGAAAAGTTGATTTGTATCACTCATGGGAGAACTCGGCCGTTGATGTGTATCTGGACTGATGAGGGCTCCTACGGCTTTAACTGCTGGTACCAATCGTTAGAACCTGAAGCATCATTGCATCGTCTCCCGTCTCGAGATCCTTGGCTTTGGCGAAGGCTTCGCGTCCTGCATTTTGCATCAGTGGTCATTCATGCGGTGATTGTGTCTAGTGTGAGGACCTACTGATTCTTTCGTAGAAGGTGGGAGATTCTGGTCGTACCAGGACCGGGACGCCGTTGAATCGGTACATGATCGCTTTGGTTCTTTGCGCTGAAGTTTTGGGGCTGGCTAGGTGTGATCAAGTACGAAATTACAGCCTGTAAGAGGAGCTGTGTGTATATATAGATGCAGGAGATTCAACGATAAACTTCGTTGTGGCTGGAGGGGAGGTGAAGGCCTCACCATGATGTAGGTGGTCTTTATTATGGACTGTTTGATTTTTTTCCCCCTTACTTGATTTCTTTGCCAACAGCTTGATTGCTTCAATGTATCAAAGTAATGTTTCCGTCACATTCAAAGAAAATAAATTTGTGCCACATAACTGACGTCTGCATTTGGTCGCCAGGGAGCAGCTGAAAGTAAGGTAGGTGGTTATAAAAGGCAAGAGCCGTTGCCCTCTCGACTTTACTTCACTTCACCATTGCACATCTTCGATTTTCCGAAAAGGGATTAGGCACTTCCTGGCGCACCTATTTTTAAGGTCTCTCTGCTTTCTTCTTCGAGAATTCTCGAGAAACCAGCGCAAACATACAAACAATCCGCAACAATGAATCGCGGCGTCCTCCTGCTCGCAGAGCCGGAGCCTCCCGGGACGTACGCAAGGCTCAGTAAGTTCCAGCACATTGTGTTTCTTCATACAATCCACAAGCTTACAATTGAGTGTAGGAGCTAAGGCATTCGCGGAAAATGCGCATCTCAGAGAGCTGTCGCCATCCGACGATGATGACGATGACGACGACGAGGAGGAGGAGAAGGAGAAGCTTGAGCCTGCGCCAGAGGCCCCGAGTAAGTTGAAGCCTACAACACCCACCTCCAAGTCCATGTCACTCTCAAGATAAGAGTTAGAATGGTTTCTCTAACGAAATTCCATCGTTAGATCATGAGTCAAAACACTTTCCGGGTAGCAAGTAAGTAGTCGACCCCCGGAACACAGACGCGGTACTGATGCAAGTACAGGCATCGCGAGATCCAAGAAGAGGATTGGAGTGTCCCCTTCGAGACTCTTGGTCCGGCAGACTTCGCGGTAAGATGCATCTTTTCCCCCTCCTCCTGGGTCCTTCGTTTCCTAGATGGCTTTTCCTTTACCAACATGGCGCTCCAATCCCCAGTGCATTGCCCAGGGCCGCTCCTAAAGCAGCCTTCGCGCCGCTGTTACCCATTGATTTCCTTCTCCTTTTACACTGTCATCGAACCGCTTACTGACTCGTTATGACTCACAGAGACGCGCCGCAAATGAAGTGAAGCTGGCCCGTGAAATGTCTGCTTGGGGAGAGGCAGAATACGAGCGAGGCAAACAGGAACGTGCCAATGCGTCAAGACTTGCTTCCCAGCAAGGTATCAGCGAAGCTCTTCCGCAGCCGGACCCTTCTACGCCGTTTCATCGACAGGCTCCGCTCCGCGCTCGCTTGGCTGCACAAGCAAACATAACGAAGCATGTGAACAGCAAGAAGCAGAAAGCACTGGAGAAAAGCAAGCTCGGAAGAAAGAATGCGGCCATTGCTGATAGTCATGAGACACCGGCGACTACGGAGGCACCACCAGTGAAGGAAACTCCGATTGTTGAGGAGTCTTCGGATGAAGAGTGCGAGGCACCTGCGAAGCCCGAAGCAGAGAAGAAGGACTGGGAGAATGTCGTCGGATGATGACGAGGAGTAGGGGATCAGTTATTGTTCTTGGTAGTTTTCTGTGCACAGCAGAGAAAGGGAGGCTTCCGGTTGCATTACGGGGTTATACACACAAGCCATGTTTGTTTCGAGGGAATTTTGCTGGCTTGTACTAAGACTATATTCATTCTAGAGCCTTTGGCGAAGGTTTTAGGTCAAGGAGATTCATAGCACAATAGAGAAACAGGAAGGTCTGCTACGAATGAAAGCCACATCATTGGACCAGCCTTGATCCGTAAAGGTCATGGATAGTGAGGATTTGTCAACAAATAGCATCAAATCTATTTCGATAAACCATCCAACAGGTATCACACTCCGGCGTATATTGGACCAAATCAGTTAACCGGCCACGCGTGGAAGTCTTCAGACGACGTTGAGCCATGATACTGAGGTATGCCACGGAGTCAACCAGGCCAATCGCAATTGGTTCGGCAACAAATCAACTTCCCCCATTACCAACACCGCTCTGCCTCCGGCCCAACCACGCCGGGCGGACGAGACCCACTTTCGCCCCGGTCATCGGCGCCGCTGCGGAGCCATTCCTCCTGGCGCTGTTTCGCGTGCGGCGCTGCCAGTTTCCTGTCCTGGAGCCCGTCGTCCACCCAGTTCTGAGTCATTCTAGAGGGAACGTCGTGGTCGCTCCCGCGTCCGTCCCGGTAGGAAGTCTATCCACTTTGGGCACTGTACCTCTTCCATTCGCCCCAACCAAGGAATTTTCCCGAGACGCAGCACGCAGCGCAGGAGCCCATTACGTAGTTGTCTTGAGACCGCGTGCTTTTATAATTGGATCGTGAATCACGGCTTTTCCTCCACACCGAGCACCGGAGTTGCCATTGTGAACAAGTAGACCACATCTCGCATCTTTTTCTTACATCTTGCATCTTGCGGGCGTTTTATTTGGTAACTTTTACGGCTGCATCACCAACCGGTTTTGTTTACCCCGCCTGTCTCACTCTCTCTCATTTTCTGTCTCATATCAACCTTCATAGACAGAGAGGCCCGCTCGTCTCATTCTTAGAACCTCTCAGACCAGCATCGTCACCAGCATCATCCAAAATGGTCGTCCAAGTCCACCTCGTCCGCCACGCGCAGGGCTTCCACAACCTCTGCGTCGAAAACGAGGCCATTCGCGACCCCCTCCTCACAGACCTGGGCAAGGAGCAATGCGCCCGCCTCCGCTCCGCCTTCCCCCACCACTCCGAGCTCACCCACCTCGTCGCCAGCCCCCTGCGCCGCACCCTGCACACCTGCCTCCTCGGCTTCGGCACCGAGGGCGGGCCCAAGGTGATCGCGCTCCCCGAGGTCCAGGAGGTCTCCGACGCGCCGTGCGACACGGGGTCCGCCGTCTCGGAGATCGCGGGCGAGTTCGAGGGCAAGGTCGACTTCAGCAGGGTCCCGGACGACTGGACGGACAAGCAAAGCCCCGAGAGCAGGTGGGAGCCGACGCTGGCGAAGCTGGAGGTGAGGGCGGCGGAGGCGAGGAGGGCTCTGAGGGAGCTTGTGGGGGATGTTCAAGGGGATGCGCATGTCGTCGTTGTCACGCACGGAGGGTTCTTGCACTTTTTGACGAACGATTTCCATGGTATCGAGGCTGGGAAAGGTACGTTTTCGTCTTTATGCGTGTGAGAGAGAGATCATGAGATTTGCTGACATGCATGCAGCGACTGGTTGGGCGAACACTGAGTTCAGATCATACAACTTCGTCGACAGCACCGGCAAGGATGAGAAGGCACTTTTGACCGAGACCCAGGAGAGCTGGAAGCGCCGCCAGGGCGAGAACACTCGTCCCACTCCTGAACAGCAGGCCGAGCTGCAGCGCGTCTTCTACAGAGACATGGAGCCGTACCTCAAGTACTCCAAGGAACGCGGCTGGATGCAATGAATATCTTAGACTAGACACGTTAGAAGGCATCAATAGACGAACATAGAACATGCGTTTGGGGAATCGAGGACTGGCATTGGTCTCGACATCAGGGCCGCTCTATTTGCATAGTAAAAAGCTTGGTATAATCCCAAAAACCACAGACCCGTCTAGAACCTTTTTTCCATTCATCATCATTTTTACTTTTATTCTTTAAAAGTCCTCCTCGCCAGATCCGGCAATGATGACGTTGTTCACCTTCAGCACCATGCGGCATAATTGCGTGGCCAGCATGAGCTGCTGTCTCTTGCTAATAAGGGGGTCGATGACGAAGGCGTCCTTCATGTCGTTGTTGCCGCGGTTCATGCAGTCGACGCCGAGCTTTCCGCGGCCAGAGGGACCGGCCTTGACCTGCTGGCTCTTCACCTCCGCCAGCGTAGCGATAGGGTTCAGACCGCTGTTTTCGGCCAGGGCCATGGGAACAGAGTCCAGGGCCTCGGAGAAGGCACGCATGGCGTACTGCTCCAGACCGGGGGTCTTGACGGCAGCGTCCTCGACAGCCAAAGAGCAGGCAATCTCGGCAGCACCACCACCGTAGACAACACGGTTATCTCTAACCAGGTTGCGAACAACGCACAGGGCGTCGTGGAGAGAGCGCTTGGCCTCGTCGATGATCTGGAGCGTGTTAGTCAAGTACATTCTCAGTGGTACGGAAGCCTTACCATCTTGTTGCTACCGCGGACGAAGACAGTCACCGCACGAGTGTTGGCGCACTCCTCAATAACCAGCATCTTCTCTCTTGTCGTACCGAAGGTCATCTCTCTGACGCGACCAGCGGTACCAAGCTTCTCAGGCTTGAGGTCCTCAAACCGGGGCACAATGCGGCCGTTTGTCGCGATAGCCACCAGCTCGATCTCGGGGCCACCAACCCACCTCACGGCAGGGAGGCCGTTCTGGAGCAGCAAGTGGTTCGCCTCGTCGTCGAAACCCCACTGGCAGAGAGCCAGGTTGGCACCGGCGTCCTTGATCTGCTGAATCATCTCGATAAACTTCTCACGCTCGTAGCTTTGCAGCTTCTTGAACTCCTCGACGCTGGTGATGTCGAGTCTGTGCTTAGTCTTGGGCTTAGGGGGCTCGAAGGCGCAGGTAAGGATGGCGATCTTGGCATCCTTGACCTCCGAGGGCATCTGGGGGTGAGAGAAGTCCTTGTCGATAATGACACCCTTGACGAGCATAGTATCCTCGAGAGCTCCTCCAACCTTGCCGTCGACCTTAATAAGCTCGAAGTCGACGTCTTTCCGCTCCAGGTCGGCAACGGAGAGGACGGCATCCACCGCGATCTTGGAGAACTGGTCGTGCGCCTTGGAGACGATCTTGCTGCCCAAACTTGTCCGTGCCACCTTCAACAGGTTTTCTGTGTTCTCCTTTGTGAACTCGATGGTGTCCGAAATCTTGTCGAGCTCCGATACGGCGATGTCGCAAGCCTGGTCGTATCCGTCGGCGATACGGATAGGGTGGATTCCCTTGTCGATAAGCTCCGCCGCCTGTTCGAGCAGGGCACCGGCAAGGACAACAACACCAGTCGTACCGTCACCAATCTCGTCATCCTGCGACTTGGACAGTTCTACCAGCAGCTTGGCGACGTGGTTGGAGATCTCCATCTGTTGCAGAATCGTGGCACCGTCGTTCGTCACTGTGATGTCTCCATCGGGGGAGATGAGGATCTTGTCGAGACCGCGGGGGCCCAGGGAGGTCTTGACGATGTTTGCAACCGTACGGGCGGCGAGAATGTGGTTCTTGACAGCTTCGTTGCCATATTGCCTCTTCTTCTTTCCCTGACTGCGGGTTGTCAGCTATGACCTCCTTTTTCTGCATGAGGTGCACCGCATACTCTCTGACGACAATGAAGGGACGACCTTGCTCGTCCTTCGTCACGACCGCTACGCAATGTTTCGTTAATATGAATTCGAAGCTCCGGATCGGTATACCGCTTACCGTTGGCCATATCCAGGTCTAGGCATTTTCGTTAGCTGTAGTCAATAATTCAGGGGGCTTGGGCCACATACTCAACGCCATGGTGAAGGTTGTCGCACGTCGCTGGGTAATCGGGTTGGTAATGCGATTCGAATGCAAGCGTCGCCGGGGAAATCGAGGTATCGTGCGTTGAGGGGGGTTGAGCTCCAAGGACCGGGTCGTTGGTGGACCAAAATTTCTGAATAATTGGTGGTGCCTGCCATTCTGGGGGACCAGAAGCTTCGGTCGCCGGCGCTGAGATAATCCGGCGACTCACCGCCTGGCAAGGCCTGACAAGATGGAAGGCAACAGCAGTGAGGTACCCCGCCATTGCCCCTCCATGACCAAAAGCCCCACGCATCCCACCTTCATGACCAGCACAAGCAGTGCCGTCATTTTACCTTCTACCATACCGGGATAGCTCACGGCTCGAACCACGACTTTTTTGACACACAACCTTAACCACCAAACCCTTGTGGCCAACTATCACCGGGATGCAATAACGACTCCTTTCTCCGGTACCCTTCTCGAATATTGTTTAAAGACGTCCCCCCGACCTCCCCTGTTCCGCTCATTTAGCAGACAGTTCCAACACAACTCAATCTCAGAGCCATTACATCACTTTCACTCACCTTCAAAATGTCGCGCCACCAAGCAGTCCGCAACCTCGATTACGAGGAGGTCCTCGATGAGTATGAGGGAGAAGACTACGAAGAGGAAGTCAGTGCTGAGGACCGTGAGGCCATGGCGGAAGGCATTCAATTCGTCAGAAGCAGCCTAGGCTCTGACGCCGACAAAGTCACGATCCAACAAATCCAAGAAGCACTCTGGCACTACTACTACGACGTCGAAAAATCGGTCTCATACTTGAAGAAGAAGTTCATCGATCCGCCACCGGCTCCCAAGCAGGAACCTAAGAAGAACAAGGATGGTAAGTCATTTTCTTTATTTTTCTTTTTACATGTTCCCGTCAGGCAGGTAGTTGCAGACGTTGAAGGTTCGGCAGGTGGCATGGGTTTCTGGGGGTTGGACGACGAGGTTATGAACGACGCAGGCGTTAGTTCAAACACAGGATATCCGGTTCCCAGGATCGCGTCCTTGTCTGCGGCTTCTTATTTCCATGGGATGCCTTGGATGAACATTCCCAAAGACCGACAGGCCGTCCTCATCCACCCTCAACCTCTCCCTGGCGGTCTTCTTGGCGGTGGTGAAGGCCCTAAGCTCTCGAAACTCCAAGCTCTGGCCGCTGCGCGTAAGAAGAAGACGGATGTCAAAGTCACAGACGACAAAGTTGATCGAGCGGAGAAGCGCATGTCTTCCCTGGCGATTAATGAGCCGTCCAAAGAGCATGAGAGATCTGGCTCTGGATTGCTGGCCAAACGACAGAAGCTGTCTGCAGATGCAAAGTCTCAACCTTCGACATCCTCTCAGCCACCTCAGCAGGACCCATCGACTTCGGACGCACCATCTGGTATGGATGTCGACACGGCGAATGGGACGCCTAATGGGGAAGTTGAGCAGGCTGAAGATGAATGCTTTGTCGTTCCATCTACCAGGCCATCTGCTTTTGCCGCGACGCTCTTTGGACCTGGCCAGGACTCTGCTGCTACCTCTCAGACGTACACTATGCCGTACATGGCCTCTTCAGCCTTCGTACCTAGTGCCTTCGCCCAGCCCAGTCCTGATGATATTGTGCTCGCTGCTCAGGCGAAAGGTTCGCGATTTGCGAAGACTCAGTAAGAAGCTAACTCTAATACCTTCCAGCGGGCAATAAATTCGATGCCGCTGCCGCCAAGAGCGCGACTAAGAAAGTGGCCACGAAATCGAAAGCTGGCGAGGCTCCTACCGGTGAGATGAAGGATCTCCAGCTCGAAGAATCGGCAGCACCGAAGAATAAGAAGCTCGATGTGCTGAAGGAGTTCGAGACAAGCGAGAAGAAGCGGAGCGCAAGTTTCGTGGTAGTAGGTATGTGAAAGCCTCACTCCTCTGACCATCGGACTCAGCTAACCCGTGGTAGGCCACGTTGATGCAGGAAAGAGTACCCTCATGGGCAGGCTGCTGCTTGAACTGAAGTTCGTGGAGCAGCATGTCATCGACAGGTATCGACGCCAAGGAGAGAAAATCGGCAAGTCATCATTCGCACTTGCCTGGGTGATGGATCAGAGAGAAGAAGAGCGCGAGCGCGGTGTTACCATCGACATCGCCACAAATCAGTTCGAGACGGACAAGACACAGTTCACTATCCTGGATGCCCCGGGCCACAGGGATTTCGTCCCCAACATGATTGCTGGAGCCAGCCAAGCCGACTTCGCCATTCTCGTCATCGATGCCAACACCGGCGCCTTCGAAAAGGGCTTGAAGGGGCAAACGAGAGAGCACGCCCTCCTTCTCCGCAGTCTCGGCGTCCAGCGGGTCATCGTTGCCGTCAACAAGCTGGATATGGTCGGATGGTCAAAGGACCGCTTCGAGGAAATCCAAGAACAGGTCACTGGCTTCATGAAGGGCAACGGCTTTCAACTCAAGAACGTCACCTTCGTTCCCATCTCCGGTCTCAACGGCGACAACCTGGTAACAAGACCTGACGATGAGGCCTTATCGTGGTACACTGGCCCGACACTCATTGAGGCGCTGGAAGAGTCGGAACCGATGACAAGAGCGCTCCAGAAGCCTTTCCGCATGTCGATTTCAGAGATCTTCCGCTCGCAGCAGAGCCAACTCACAGTCGCTGGTCGGATAGAGTCCGGAACAGTACAGAACGGCGAGTCGCTCGTGGTGCAACCCAGCGGAGAGTCAGCTTCAGTTCGATCAATCGAGGTCGACGCGGAACCTAAGGACTGGGCAGTTGCTGGTCAGAACGTCAATATCGGTCTGTACGGCATCGACCCGATTCACGTGCGCGTCGGCGACATCATCAGCACTAAGGCAGCCCCCATCGAGACCAGCGACAGATTGACGATGAAGGTGCTGGCTTTTGACCATCTGATGCCGCAGCCTGTAGACGTTCACCGTGGCCGTTTGCATGCCGCTGGACGCATCGAAGCCATTCCGGCCGTTCTCGACAAGGTGACGGGAGTGACCCTCAAGAAGAACCCCAAGATCGTGCAGCCCGCCAAGGTTGCTCGTGTAGTTGTCAAGCTGGACTCCAAGGTACCGCTGGAGGCAGGCCAAAGAGTGATTCTGAGAAGTGGCGGAGAGACAATCGCCGCAGGATTGCTCGAGTAAAGGCTGCAGAATCAAAAGAAGAAACGTGTCATGGATCGTTTATAGGGCATTTGTGGAGTTTGTCGCATGGAAAGGGATGCGTCGATGCATGGCGTGCGCGGGCGGTGGGCGGTGCTGGTGAGGCTCCATTTTAGAGTTGACTGCTGAAAACAGAGTTGGCTGCAGCTCGAGTTGCGCAGCCAATGGGGATTAGCCTTATTCATAGAGGTGCGAACTGAACAGCTTGCAATAATTATGGAGTCCGACCGTTGTGAACCGTGAAGGATTGTTACAAATGCTGTCAGCTTTTGGAGTGTGTGTGATGCCAATGTTGATATGTGTCCATTTCTGCCTGCATTTCGCCGCGCCAAACCACGATGTTTGTCATCTCGATGGAGGTAGCTCCGAGTTGAGGCCACTGGACACTTTGACAGAAATGACGCCGTCGTGTTGGCGCGCCCCCGTCGCGCGCTTCCACGGAAGTCCACGCCCCTCGCCTTCGGGAGAGCATGGGCCAGCATCCAAAGCTTTACCCCTGCTTTTGCCCCCTCATCTTGTCCCCTCATCTCAGGGCGAAGACGGGATGGCACTGCTTCGGGCACCTTAGTTGGACCTCACTTGCCGCAGGTTAAAGTGCTTCTCCTGCTGCGCGTAGATGATTTCGCCTTGCCTTTGCCCCCACCGCAATCAGTTGGTGGGAATATTCTGGAATGGAAGCAGCATGAAATGCCCCGAATATGGGGGTTGGAGTTGTGGCCACTCTGTTCGTTACGGGCATCTCCAAAGACTCAAAGTCCCAAAACTGGCAAACCGCGGGAAAAGACAACGTCAGATTTGATTAGATGTAACCTGAAGCATTGACTTGTCGCCTTCAGCCTTTCCGTTGCTGGTTGGACCGTGAGTCACATTGGACTGGAGATAGAGTCAGCTCGCGGCGTGGAACTCTAGAGAAGCACCTGCCAAAAAGGAAAGGAAGGGAAAGGCCACGTTCAAAGAGTTCTTCGGTCATCCCAGCATGCAATCCGAATGGAAATCTCCAGAATCACAGGGCAGCCTTTCCGTGGGGCCGATACCCCAGCACGAGCGGCAGCGCAGCGCGGCAGCGGTGAGGCGCTCACCTTTTGCCGTGGCTATTGTAGGGGTTAATTCGGGACATCGTCAATCAGACACTGTAGATTCGAACTGTGCCGAGCCAACGGAGAATCGTCTCCCGAGCCAACTTTACCGCATGAACGCATCTGCCTTAAGCTGCCCTCAGGGGTGCCGCACAGTAGGGATCCACCGCTGACCAGAAAGGAAGACACCCCTGTCACGTGTGGCGCCGGCAAGGTGAAATCTGGCCTTTTTGTGCAATCTGGACACCTCAACTTTTTTTTTGGAGAAGGCTAATTCTTAAGAGCTACCCTCCTCCCTCTCCCACCGCAGTTCCGACAACTTCCCACATCACCAACCGCCAAACCACCTCAATTATCAATTGGGTGTGTCGCTAGAAGGGAATTCATCCTCTTCTCTCTTTCTTCTACTGCAACTTTTCTTTTCTTCCTGCGACAAACAGCTCCGAATCGCGCAGTACCAACTTTGGGAGCTTCCCCCCCACCACGATGTCGAGAACTCGCAACTCGATGGCCCTGGGCTTCGGCCTCTTGGCCTGGATGTGTCTCCTGTTCTCGCCTCTGGCTTTCGTCCAGACGGCTCAGGCTCAGGACACTGAGAACTACGGAACTGTTATCGGAATTGTAAGTTGGTTCCTCGTCCCCCACCATTTTGGTGCGACATCACCACTTTGGCCCAAAACACCAAGACAACTATCACCACCACCACCACCACCACAACCACAACCCCAAACATGCGGACAGTCCATCTAGGCTACACGAAAACGAAACCGCTCTGTCATTCTGTTCTTGCCATATCAAAGAAAAAGCCCAACCATCACTTGTCATCTCCATATCAACAGTCATGCTAACTCGTCTCTTCTACAGGATCTTGGAGTGAGTCTTCGTCACCAACAGCTATCAACAACGACAGAGAGCTAACTTACACTAGACGACATATTCTTGTGTTGCAACGCAGGTCTTTCCCGTCCTTTTTGCCAGGTCAAAATAACTAACATCTTGTAGAATGCAAAAGGGCAAGGTTGAGATCCTCGTGAACGACCAGGGTAAGTCTTCACGATAGCTTCAACTTTAGACAGCTTAATCTAACGCCGTGCTCTTCAGGAAACCGAATTTCCCCCTCGTACGTCAGCTGGAATTCGGACGGAGAGAGACTCGTCGGCGACGCCGCAAAGAACCAGGCCGCTGCTAACCCCCACAACACTGTCTACGACGTCAAGTGAGCGATGCCCTCTCTTCGATTCTCACAACCCATACTGACTAGCTGCCAGGCGTTTGATCGGCCAGAAGTTCTCCGAGAAGGCCGTCCAGTCTGACATCAAGCACTTCCCTTACAAGGTCATCGAGAAGGATGGCAAGCCCGTCATCAAAGTCGATGTTGGCGGTTCCCCCAAGACCTTCACCCCTGAGGAAATCTCCGCCATGATCCTGGGCAAGATGAAGGAGGTCGCCGAGTCCTACTTGGGCAAGAAGGTCACCCACGCCGTCGTTACTGTCCCTGCCTACTTCAACGACAACCAACGCCAGGCCACCAAGGATGCCGGCACCATCGCTGGTCTGAACGTCCTCCGCATTGTCAACGAGCCCACCGCCGCCGCTATTGCCTATGGTCTTGACAAGACCGGCGAGGAGCGCCAGATCATCGTCTACGATCTTGGTGGTGGTACTTTCGATGTCTCCCTCCTCTCCATCGACCAAGGTGTTTTCGAGGTCCTGGCTACCGCTGGTGACACCCACTTGGGCGGTGAGGACTTTGACCAGCGTCTCATCAACCACTTCGCCAAGACATACAACAAGAAGAACAATGTCGACGTTACCAAGGACGCCAAGGCCATGGGCAAGCTCAAGCGCGAGGCAGAGAAGGCGAAGAGAACTTTGTCAAGCCAGATGTCTACTCGCATTGAGATTGAGGCCTTCTTCGAGGGCAAGGACTTCTCTGAGACTCTCACCCGCGCCAAGTTCGAGGAACTCAACATGGACCTCTTCAAGAAGACTCTGAAGCCCGTTGAGCAGGTGCTCAAGGACGCCAAGGTCAAGAAGGAGGACATTGACGACATCGTTCTTGTCGGTGGTTCCACCCGTATTCCCAAGGTCCAGTCTCTTATTGAGGAGTACTTCGGCGGAAAGAAGGCTTCCAAGGGTATCAACCCCGACGAGGCTGTCGCTTTCGGTGCCGCTGTTCAGGCTGGTGTCCTTTCCGGTGAGGAGGGTACTGAGGACATCGTTCTCATGGACGTCAACCCCCTTACTCTCGGTATCGAGACCACCGGCGGTGTCATGACCAAGCTGATTACCCGCAACACTCCTATCCCTACCCGCAAGAGCCAGATCTTCTCGACCGCCGCCGACAACCAGCCCGTCGTCCTGATTCAGGTCTTCGAGGGTGAGCGTTCCCTGACCAAGGACAACAACCTCCTCGGCAAGTTCGAGCTCACCGGTATCCCCCCCGCCCCCCGTGGTGTCCCTCAAATCGAGGTCTCTTTCGAGCTCGACGCGAACGGTATTCTCAAGGTTTCCGCCCACGACAAGGGCACCGGAAAGCAGGAGTCTATCACCATTACAAACGACAAGGGTCGTCTCACCCAGGAGGAGATTGACCGCATGGTCGAGGAGGCTGAGAAGTACGCCGAGGAGGACAAGGCTACCCGCGAGCGCATTGAGGCTCGCAACGGCCTTGAGAACTACGCCTTCTCCCTGAAGAACCAGGTCAACGACGATGAGGGTCTTGGTGGCAAGATCGACGATGAGGACAAGGAGACTGTAAGTTTACTCAACTCAACTGGCATTCATGCGCATGTCGCTAACCACCATTCCAGATTCTCGAGGCTGTCAAGGAGACCACTTCCTGGCTCGAGGAGAACGGCGCCACTGCTACCACCGAGGACCTGGAGGAGCAGAAGGAGAAGCTGTCCAACGTCGCCTACCCCATCACCTCCAAGATGTACCAGGGTGCCGGTGGCGCTGGCGGCGAGGACGAGCCCCCCAGCCACGACGAGCTCTGATTTCATAGATTTGTTGTTGATTCGTTCGGGATTGAAAAGAGACGTTACCCAAAGATTCCATCATGAACCTCAGTCTCTGGTGTTGGCAGGTTAATCGGCGTCGGCAGCATGGAGCATGACTCCACCATTGTGTAAAGTATACAACGCATAAATGAGACCCATTGAACACACTTCTGCGCCTGTGACTTGGATTGTGACGATGTCTTCGTGAATTCTGTAAGTGGGCTTCGCCGCATCTGGGTGTCGCAGCAATGTGTCTGCTGGTGTCGCTCGGTGTCCCTCAGTGCCTCTGTGTGACCTAGTGTCGCTTTGTGTCGTTCAGTCTCCCAGTGCCGCGCATGCCCAGGACATTCGGCAACATCGAGATCGGCCTGGGTTTGATCGCGAAGACCGCGTTGTAATTGTAATATTCCTGGCAGTGACATGCACAAGGCCGTTGATGGTTTTCGCGAAGCCGCAAAGCGTGAACATCATCAAACCCTTACTCTGCGGGCGGTATCGTTTGCAGCGCATGGGTCTTGGTACCCGACGACAGTAAAACCCATATGGCAGACTTCGGGCAAAGCGGTTTTCTCAATATGCAGATGAAATGAGGAGTTATTTGCATGGTGAGAGCAACCGCTGGCTTATGCTGGGCAGTGTACTCTGTACCTCATCACAGGGGATGCTGGTATGCAGCTCGCGGGAGGATACCAGGAATGACACTTCACTACGCCTCCCAATAAGATTTTGAAAATCAGCTGAGTGCTTTTCAAATTAAGAACAAGTTTTTATTTGTCGTATCTCGTTCTTTTTCTGGCTTTGCTTGTGTTGTTGTGATCTGCGACGGACAGCCCTTGCAGTGAGGTCGTTCACCTGGCCACCGCTCATGCCAGGGCTCTGGTCTGGGTAATTGAATTCAGTGCCTCACTGAGCCTATGAGTATATCATGTTAGAAGAGTTTCTAACCTCTATACTTCGGTGACATGCTCGTCGACTTGTTTTCATACATAGACAATGCAAGATCAACTATCTTTCCATAGCCCAGGGCTGTGTTGCGCAGCTAGGCTGCTGGATACTCACCGATTCGGCATCTCAGCACCAATCGCGGGGTTTCCAGTCAACTCACCGCCGCGACATGCATCAAATACGTTGCCTCATTTGGTGTTTCTGCAGTCAGTGGCTGCTGTGGCGGCGGCAGTGCTTGTGTATTCTGGCCTGCACGTACGCCCTACTTGGGGAAAATCAATGAATGAGCGAGAGATTGCAGGAAATCTCCTTGCAGGAAAGCCTGATGGTATGCCTAACCTGATCAGCCAGTCGTTCCCGTAGTTCGCTCAGGCGGCATGCGAAAGGTACACTGAATCAGGCTATTATAATCGAATTGTCCCCTGTTTTATTTTGAGATCACAGCACTTCATCATTCATCTGTCAGATTTTCTCAAATTGGGCCAAGATTTCGATATCAAACATGGCATCTGCGCTCGATTTGGCAGCGTCATATCGCAACTTCGAAGGACATCCCACCGGCTTCTTAGATGCTACCGCTTCGGGTAGAGCTGTTCTGTCTCGGCTTGCAGAGTTCAAAATTCAACTTTTCGTGCCCAATCAGGACAATGTACATTTGCCTCTGATGAGCATATCGGCATCTGGTGAGGCCAGTAAGATCAACATATTTAACGATGATGAGCTTCGAGAACACCTTGGTCAGATCCCATTAGCCAACGACGTCAATGTTTCCATGGCGAGCAGTGATTGTAAAGCGGATGATATGTGTCGCTTCGTGTGAGGAGCTCCCTGAGTCTCGATTCAATCATGTGGCCCAGACTGATCTTTCATCTTGAATAACAGCTTCGTAACGGCACTTAGCACAAAAGGACCTCTAGCAGTTCATCCTAAAATGCTCTTAAGGCTCCTCGCTTTCTACCAAGTTATGCCAGAATATGTCGACTTCCTGAGTGTTTACGCATCATCGCATGACAAGAAAAACCTCCACTTCAGTGGATTCCGAACCGACAGGGTCCTGAGAGATAGACCAGAGACAGCCATCCCAGCGCTCAGAAGAAGTGGGAAGAGATATCAACTGTGCTTTGAGATCAAAACCACATCCAAACAAATGGAAACCAAATCCCCAGAACTCGACTTGTGGAGGATTGGCCAAGCAACAATTCATCACCAGTTCGATTTGGGCACAGGCACGCAGCTATGGCTTTTCGGAGACGCAAGTGCCCGTACGAAAGCACGAGTCAATGAAGTATATCCAGCATCGAAGAACCACGCGGCAAATTTCAGCACAACGGCGCAATGTTTTGCTTCTTCATTACAGCTGCACCATCATTTCGCGTCATGGGCATCTTCGGAATGGCGCTGGTTCATTCAGTGGTTGGAATTAGTTGCTGATGAATTAGTAAGAGCTAGGCTCGGGTGCGTTGGTGCGTTTTACTAACAGTTATTGCCAGACCTTGGGTCCATCTCGTCTCACAGAGAACCGTCAGACGAATTCTACAAAACTGGGATCCCTTCAAAACTTGGCAAGATGGCAAGAGAAGATGAACGATGTCATTTTGTCCATGATGTCCAATATCAACATAATCGGAGAACTGGAGAAGTTCTACAGAGAACTCGTCAAGGACGACGCATTCCCTGACCAAGACCGCCAGGCATGTTTGAAGGCTGTTCAAGCTTTCGGAATACAGATCGGTGATCTTCTTGGTGACCTGCGGATACAAACAGCAAGTGCAGAAGCACTGGTCAAGACGGTTGCTGAAAGACGAGCCATGGTGAGTTCTTGTCAAGCCATTCAGAGCAAGACATTTGTTAAATGACATTATTTTTCGAAACATACTAATATCGTTTGAAATAGATCACTCAACAACTTCAAATGGACGCTCAGCAACTTCAAGTGGAAACTCAGCAACTCCAGATGAGAGCGGCTGTTGAGGCTAGTGAACAAGCAAATCGCAGTGCGCAAGAGGCTGTTGCAATGCGAGTTGTCACGATCGTGACTCTGATCTACCTCCCAGCCACATTTTCATGCGCAAGACCTGTGCCTTCAGTTGAGGTGTTCTGCTAACTTGGGAAAATAGACATTCTTCAGTACCGATATCATCAAGTTCGAGAATGGAGAGACGTTTTCATTGATGGCCTTGACAAGATTCTTGCAAGTCACCCTGCCTCTGATGGCACTGACGTTTGCTTCTGCTGGGGCCTGGCTGTGGTTTGAGCGAAGGAATTGGAGAAGAACTCCCGCCGCTCAGAGTTTGAACCCTTGAGATGGGAAGTTCTTACGAGAGATGGGCAGGACAACGAAACCACGGCCGCACATGGTGGAGAACGAAGACGGCCGTGATGAGTGCCGTGTAGGATTTCTTTCTACTCGAGGTTGAACCGCCCATCCATGGGCCACGGGTCTTTGTTCTGCTTCGTTCTGAGATGCCAAGTCAATGATATGGTATCGTTCAAGAAAGCGGGAGAAAACCTACTTCAAGTCCGTCCCCGGAGAGAGTCTAGCGGAACTATACCGCAAAAGACGGTTATACCAGGTCGCGCCCAGTCCCACGGAGCCAATCCACGCCGCCATCGTGGCCATCTTTTCAGACCTGGGCCTTCTGAGCTTGGCATACTCCTCTAAGGCCGCTTTGAAGTCGTTGTCCAGCTTGGAAGTCGCTTTCTCTGACGTAGATGAAGAAGTGTTGTGCTTCAACAGCATGCTTGCGAGGACAGTCGCATCTTCGATGGCGAATCCCGTTCCCTGGCCACTGGTGGGAAGCATCAACCGCGCAGCATCGCCGATGAGCACGATGTTTCCGTCACCAGTCCACTGGATCTCGTCTTCTTTCCAGACGCGCTGACGTAGAGGTGTATGGATGATTCGATCTGAAGTGTTGAGCATCGTCTCGAAGTCGCCGGTGAAGGGATGTTTGAGGCGGAGGTGAGATCGGAGGATGCTTGCTGTTGTGGATTTGGAGTATTGGCCGGGGACGATCGCTGCTTGCCATGGCTCCTCGGTGTTCTCATCTTCCGTCTCAGGCGTTGAAGGTGCTTCTTTTGCGGGGGAGTCTGGGTCATCGGATGCTGTTGATGGATTTGGTGGTGTGGTTTCAGGGAGGATCAAGTCCCATCTGAACATCTTCTCTGGACACGGTCCGGTGGCTAGAAACCCTTCAGGGAGAAAGACACAATGTGACTCGTTGAAAGGCCGCTGCGGAGTGTGAGTTGACGGCATTTTGTCGGCGGATGAGATGCCGTAGATGCCCGTCGTGCCCATGAAGTCTGGCAACCACCTCTCCTCTGCTGCTTTCGGGTTTCTCAGGTTCAATATGTGGCGGCGGATGGGGGAGTAGCCGCCGTCTGCGCCGACGAGGAGGTCGACCTCGATGTGAGTCCCGTCTGCAAAGTCCACCCGGGTCCTTTTGATCTCAGAATCATGAGCAGAGACAGCCTCAAAGTTGACGGCCTTCTTATTCCACTTGACTTCTCCCCCTAGATCGTGTACGCGGTCAACGAGGAGGGCTTGCAGACCAGCTCGCTCAAAGTACATAGCCCCCAGCTGGAACTCATGTGACCAGAAGCCGTTTTTCGCACTCTTAATGTGCGTCAGTTTGGGATCGTCCACAGATGAGGAGCTCGACCAGAGGGCCAGGTCATCGCATTCATGGCCGTATTTCTTGATGGCGTCGCTGAGTCCCAGGTTGAACAGGGGATGGAGGCCGTTTGAGAAGAGGCCCACCGAGGCCCCGGCGCGTTGCTGGCGGGATGTCGTTGAAGGAGAGGATGCCGATCCTGGTGTCGATTCCGCTCCGGTACGGGAGGAAGAGGACGTCGGGATCGGGGCCGGGGGCGGAGATTGGTCGAAGAGGATCGGACGGAAGTGAGTGCGGAGGACCGGATGGGTGAGGAGGTGGAGGGCGAGTGTAGGACCGGCGACGGCGGCGCCGATGATGGCGACTGTTTTCGGAGGCGGGGTCGTCATGGCTTTTCCGACGTTCATAGAGATTGACATATGTCGTCGAAAGAGAGTGAGGTAGGGGAGACGTTCGACCCGTGCTTTCGAGGGGTGAGGTCGGGCTTTATACATCACCTCCGTCGGGAGGATTCCACGAACGAAGGATCAAAAAGCCTTCATGTCCTGCATACAACCCGTCTCCCTGTTTGAGCTTTTTCTTACGGGAGGAAGAGGTCCCAGCGATCCCGGCCAGGCAAGGGGAAGACGCCATCCATCGTTTGGGGTTCCGGTCTAGCATTCCAATCCGCGCGAAGCCATCGGAACCTACCCAATTGGCGACGGCGAGATGCGCCACCCTGGCGCGCCGCGGCGAATTCGAGGACGGTAGGGCTGCATCCTTCGTAACGAAAAGGATGACGCCCGGACCGTAAAAAAAAGTGAAATGGGGGGGCCGTACATGCGAGTGCCGTAACTGAAGGCTTGGCGGGGCGGGATCGTGTAAGCCGGATGAATTGTGACGATGTTCGCCACCAACACCAACACGGAAAGGCTGCAACAATAGACATCAGAGCGCTTCAATGAGAGTGCTATTTTTTCTTGAATCAATGAAGAAGGTCACTCATAACGATTAGAAAGAAATACTTGACGCTTTCCAGGCGCGATGAAGTGGGAACCCGTCCGGACGCCGCCCCGCTGGACCTTAGTGCCCGTGGCGGCCTGCCCCGTCAATAACCAATCCGATATGGTGTAGTGGCCAACATGATGCCCTCTCATCCGTGAGAGGTTAGGCATAGCCCCGAGTTCGATTCTCGGTTTCGGAACATGTACGAAACGCATGTTTGCAGACTTATTTTTTGTCTTTTTTGTCGACTGTTGTGCCATGTTTGTGTCAAGTTTACGGTGGACACCGTGCATCTCCATGTCTATTCAGTTTTGCTATAAAAACGGACATTTGACGAATGATATAAAGATGTGAGTGAGCAAGCTATGGCAAATAGAAAGACCAACCAGCCTATTGTTGGTTGGAGGTCTGGAGCTCCGAGTCTAGCCTTGGGGTTGAAATAGCTGGATATCGTTCACTCGGCCCAGCACCTGTGTTGGAAACATCTTGTCAGTATCCATCGTCGCCGTCTGGAATTTATTCACCGACCGTCTAAGGTGTATTCATAGCGTGTCACGCTGCCGCTGCCTTCTCATGAGCGTTCATAAATTTCCAGATGAATTCATTGCATGCACGACCTGGCATTCCCGAACAACAACTTCCACTTCACAACATATCTCGTGTGGCCAAGCAAGCCAGAACTCGCCCGGGCCCGATACAGCGCCTCTTTATACAACGGAGCTAGATGGATGACCGAGATCCTAGTCGTTATGCCGCAGCTCAAATGCATCTCGAACAAGACTTGCCAATAATGTGCAGAGAATGATCAACTTTATGGATCATGATGTTCTTCATCAAGGGACGAACTGTAGTCACTTTCGTCATCACTTCACTCCCGTCTTCAGCATGTCAGTCATGTCTGCACAGTTGTTGCATGTGGGTTGTCCAATTTGATGAACTTGACAAGGACATTCTGTTCCTGAACAGGCATGATATTCGACAACACCTAAAACCTTTGGAAAAATGCCCAAATCAGAGTCCAGCATGCTGAAACAATCGTTTTGCATCGTGGCCTGCTCAGAGACTCCCGTGTTAACCAAAACAAACCATGTCGCCTTTCTGCGGACAACTTCATGGCACCCACCGAAACTCTCAAGCAACTCCATCCTAAAATGACCTGACGTTGCCATGGCGCCATGTGCAACCTTGACACGACTAATATGACAGTAGTTCATAACGAGCAAAGAGATATCGAATCAAACGTCATCAAAGAGAACACAGAACACTAGTGCTTCATTCTCTAGATGTGAGCATTGTGCTACCAACATGCCATGCTGTCTTCTCGTGGTGCCAAGTATCGGGACATTCGTCATCATCTCTCTTAGTCGAAGACTTTGAAGAGAGGACTTCAGAGACCTGCACTTGTGATTCTTGATGGTTCTCCTTGGAACCACATCCACACTTGCATACAGATATATAATTATAGAGATAACGGATACGGCAGTGACTGATCAACTAGCTCTCACAACTTGCCCAGTCGCTGAGAGTTATCAAGCTGAAGTGACCAAGTTTCTCAAGCATGTGATCACATTCATCATACGAAATATCAAACACAAAACAGTTGAGCCCCGGGAGTTTATCAAGTCTCCCCTTCAGCACGAGAACCCTATCGGCAATGTTCGACATCTCTCCCCGGCCATCGTGCCATCCATGTTCGTCGTCGAAAGCAGCTAGATTCCGGCTCCCGCGCTGCGACTAGCAATTGAGAACGTTGAACGTTGAAACAACTTGGTTGAACTAGTCCTGATATGACCCCATGTTCCCAACTCGTCCGTCCGGCTTCCCCAGATGCCAAGTCTAAGGCTATTTCATCTTCAAGACAACTACCGCAGATAGCTCACGATCGCTTCTGAGCCTGACTGTCTTGATCTTAACACGCCTCTGGAAGAGACCAACATCTGAGGTCAAGAATTACAACACCTACTTTCAAAAACCCAGCCTCAACGCAAAGCAGGTTCACTCGGACAGATCGGACATTTTCCCCCTCGACCCATCTACAGAACCACAAGGCAGAACGCCTCCACCGCCGATCCCTCATCACGCTCTGATTCCTCATTTCTCAAATTCCTATTTTCACCCAAATCCTCATTTCCATCTTCCAAATACCGACCTTAGAGCATCCACTCTACTACTATAACTCCCGTCATCAAGAAGAGGTCCAAGCTACGTTCAAAAAAGTCTTGACCGCTCCCCCCCCGCCCCCGTCCGTGATCGACAGAAGCCTTCCAGAAGGAGCAGACCACAATTTTTGCCCGCTCCGGTCAAATATCGGAAAGTCAAATAGGGCCCTCTAGCATCCACCTCCCAAAGGCGAAGGCCGACAGTGACAAGTCACCACAAAAAAAAACCCCAGCGAAGATCGCGTCCGTGTTCAGAGGACGACGGTTGGGGCGGAGAACTGGGAATGGAACATTGACACTCGCGCTGGAGCCCGTCGTCCGTCCACGGGCCCCGGCCTGGGCTGGGCTGCCGCTGGGCTGAACAGTCACACTCAACACACTGTAAGGGGGGCGGCCTCGGGTAGGTAAGGTACGCGCGCGAGATGGGAATTTCTTCTTTTCGCTGCTGCCGGCCTTATTGCAAAAGTCTCACATTCTTAATCAGACTTCGCAGCCCAACAAGATCTACAATCGAGGAATAAGAAACGAAGAATTCGTGCCCCATCGATTCAATCTTCCCACCAATAAACACGACCAGGGGAAAGCTACGACGGGCTGGGGAGAGGGGGGGGCCTATTTTGAATTTTTCGTACAATATCGCGATCATCCCAATTCTAGCCTTCTTCTCACTTCACCACAACCCGCTTCAAAACCCAATAATAGATTCCCTCGACCATCGACGAGCAATGTCGAAAATCCACAAGAGCTAACGTCCTTGGAGAAATGATTGTCTCGCCCAGGCACGCGGCACGGGAGGAGGCCGCGATAACGGGGCGTGGCTGCGTGTCACTGCTTATCGGAGGCCGACCGTCGCCGCGACGGCCTCCCACCCCCCTTCCCCCGTGGCAATGTCTCTCTCTCACGGGTCTCACCTCACCTACCATTTTGCTTCTCCGTATGAAACGGGAAAACCCCACGTGAAGCAAGGAGGTTTATCTAGGCGATCATTTTGCTGCGCGCGCGCTGCGATGGGATGCCGTTTTGCTGGCAGGTGGTTTGGTTCGCGTGTGTTTTATGTGCGACGCGTTTATTCCCGGATGAATATCCCCCTCCTCCTTTCCCTCCCCCCTTGGCGCGTGAGTGTGTGTGATCTGCCGATATCTCCTCTTCGCCAGTGGTAAACGGAATACCCAATTGGACCATCGAAAACACCTCTCTACCACCCGTTTTGTTATCGCGGCTCTGATCAACGGTCTGTCCCCCCAAAAGTTCTCGGCGCCGATCTCTTCGTATCGAACGGTCCGAGAAAGAAGAAGACTGGAGATGTGTGTACCTACAGAGTTATTACCCGCAAATATGGCTTGTGGATTTGGACGTAACATAACATTGAATTCTGGAGCAGCATACTGGGTCCCCAATGCAAGGTACAAAAAGTACAAAGTCCCATAAAACACAGAATAAACCCGGCAGCCCGACTCGTCCGACCCGGACTTGTCACCGTCGGGTACGGATAGGTACCCCTTTCTTTTTTATCCCCGGAAAGGGCCCACGTTTTACACTCGCACGATACGGTTTTTTTTCTCTCTCTTTGACGGATCACGTGTGTCTATCAAGTCAGGGGAGGGCCCGGGATGAGTTACGGAGGACTCCGATCACGGTTGGAACCGAGGTGGATGGGCAATTGTCGGTTTTGTCATGACAAATGGGATTTCCCACTGGGACCCGTTTCTTTTTTATGGATAGGTGTGCACCTTGTGCCGAGGCCGAGGAGTTGTTTGTTTGTTGTTGTGGATTGATGACAGCTTCAAGATGGGAACTCAGAGAGCGTTGGGATACGGCTGCTATGATATTAAGAATCTTTTATGATTTGAGCGTGTGTGGTATCACTGCGAAAAAAAACTTCGGACCTGCTGCGCCTGCTAAAAAGAACTACTATGTACACTTCGGAACACGTTTTTTTCATCACCGGTGATTAAAAAAAGACCAATACGTTATGTTGTGCGAGACAATACAATTACTCACCAGACCACACGAGAGCTTCTTTTTCGCGCCTTTCGTTGATGGGGTAGGTCGGGGGAGGAAGGGAGGATAAATACAGGGCGCGTTTTCTTTATGACATGAAATCGGTATCTTTGATTATCCAAACTCCTCGCGAACTAGGTGGGGGTAATCGTCATTTGATTCAAAAAAACGGAAAAAAAGCAAACGTGTGTATGTGTGTCCGGCTCGCAGAGTATACCCGGGGTTGTCTGAAGCACCCGTGACCAAGTCACCTCACACCTAGGCCAGGAGGGCAAAGGAGACGGCGGCGACGGAGGCGGCGATCATGCCGATGCTGGCGCCGAGGGAGGCGGGGGCGGCGGAGGAGCTGCCGGTGTCCTGGTTGTCGGCGGCCTTGCTGGCCTCGGTGGTGCCGTTGGGGCAGAGCTTCTTCTCGTCGAGGGCGGCGAAGGGGACGACGGCGCGGGGCTGGCCGGCCTTCATGTACATGGTGATGTTGCCGGTGCCGTCGGCGGTCATGGTGCCGCAGGTGGTGAGCTCGACGACCTGGTCGTTGGGCTGGAAGCCGCCGACGGAGAGCTGGTAGGTGTCGCCCTTCTCGCCCTTGTTGGTGATGCAGAAGACGACCTGGGCGCCGTCGGGGCCCTTGCGGAGGCAGAGGTGGGTGTCCTCGACGAAGAGCTGCTCCGAGGCCGTGGTGGCGAACTTGTTGTCCATGGACTGGAGCTTGTTGCGGGCGTGGAGGAGGGTCGAGGTCAGCTGGTAGAGGGGCGCCGTGGTGTCGTACTTGGACTGCCAGAGGGGCTCGCGGTTGAAGGGGGTCGAGTTGCCGCTGAAGTGCTGCTCCTGGCCTTGGTAGACTGGAGAGGCGTGTGTCAGTGACATATCGTCGTGAGGTGGAGGTGGGGCATGTTCTTACCAGTGGGAATACCGTCAGTGAGGAGGATGTAAGCCAGGGCGTTCTTGGCGAGGGCCAGGTCCTTGTCGAAGTTGGCGAAGCGGGGCATGTCGTGGTTCTCGGTGAAGGAGCCGAGGGCGAAGATGTCGGTGCAGCCGTCGCGGGCCTCGGCGCGGAGGTTGGCGAGCTCGTTCATGTCACCGCCGAAGAAGATGGTGCTGAGGGGGTAGTACTCCATGTAGTTGGGCATGCCGGGGAGGAGGTTCTTGGTCTGGTAGCGGCAGAAGTCCTCCTTGGCACCGGTCAGGATCTCACCAAAGGCGAAGACGCCGGAGGCGTTGACGAAGCCGGGCAGGAACTCATCGTTGACGTGCTTGGCGGCGTCGATACGGAGGCCGTCGATGGAGTAGTTGGCCACGAGCCCCTTGATCCACTTGCTGAACTCGTCGACGACGGGCGTGGACTCGGTGGCCAGATCGGCGAGGGCGACGCCGTAGGGGTAGAGCCAGCAGTCCTGGTAGTCGGTGCTGTTCTCCCACTCGGTGACGTTGCAGTAGGGGTGGAAGTACTTCTCGTCGTTGAAGGGGTTGAACTTGGAGTAGTCGAGCTTGGGGGGCAGGGAGTCGAGCTTCTGGACCATGTTGTTGACGACGACGTCGACCATGATGTACATGTCGCGGTCGTGCATGGCCTTGACGAGGTCCTCGAAGTCCTGCTTGGTGCCGAACTTCTCGTTGATGGCGTAGTTGTCGAGGGACCAGTAGCCGTGGTAGGCCTCACCGACGGCGGTGTCGTCGTCCATGTTCTTGACGATGGGGCTGATCTGGATGGCGGTGAAGCCCATATCTGGAGGACATTGTCAGTCGTGAGGCTCGGTGAGTGCGACATGGCGCGAAGTTGATGTCGTGAGATGGTGTGATATTCAGGCTGTGGCCTACCTTGGATGTAGTCGAGCTTGTTCATGAGACCCTTCCAGGTACCACCGCAGAACTTGTAAAGCTCGTTGCACTCTTTGTCAGACGAACCATCGTCGAGAGCGTAACGGTCGATCATGACCTGGTAGATGGACCGCGACTTCCACTCCTCGACGTCAGCGGCCTTGACGAGGGCGCTGAGGGCCGTGACGGCGGCCCAAGCCAAAGTTGAGGTACGCATTCTGGCAGTGTGGTCTGTTTTTGAATTATAAAAAATAACGAATGACTGCGCCGCTGGGGGGCGTTGATTAGAAGGATTGACTGTGTTTTTGGCGCGTTGACGTTGCGATGCGTGCGGACGTGAAGAAAGGAATGGATTGGGTCGGAAAGGACTGCGGCGCGCACACACGGCGATATAGAGTTTTGGGTTGTCGAAAGAGAGAAACCAAAAGACTGGAGGACTCGGGGATGGAGCGGCAAAACGAACGAATGGGATCCCCTTGAACGGTATGGGAAGAGAGTGACTGGCTTCGCCCGTTTGGGTATGTGGAAAAGGGGTGTGGAAAACTGGGTTGATTAAACGAGTGACCTTATGGTGGTAGTCTAAGGTACGGGCAGGTAGGCGTGGAGACGAGTTGGTCAGAGGGGGCGAAGCGCGTCAAGAAGTCATGAATGACATTGGCACCGCAGCTGTTGACAGCGATGAACACGAGGATAATGGACTCTGAGGGACCAATGAGTGGTTGCGAGGTACGCGGATGACTCTGCCGTGGACAGCGCGGAGAGCGAGCAGCAGCAGATCAACAGAGGTGGCACGGGACAACAGGCCGAGTGGACGGGGTTGGATCGTGTATAATGTCTACCTGAGGTAGGTAGGTATGAATGGGACCTGAATGGGCATCGATGAGATCACGGTTCCTGACTGCTGCAGGTACAGAGGAACTAATGTGCCGGAGGCGGCAGCTGGGCAGACTACTGCCAGCGTGAAAGAAAGACAGCATGCGGTGTCATTGTCAATGCCTCGGATGAGATGGGATGGGGAGGCCCACTCGGGGGCTAAAACGGTCAATTGCCATGACCAACAAGTGGTCGACAGGAAATTGAGGTCAAGCGAGAAATAATAAGTAAAGACGGGGGAATACGATGCTGTGTGGAAGCCAAGCCGGGGGTGGGAATGGAGGAGGTGGTAGTGGTGGGTGGAAGTCCGTCGACTGTCATTCATCAGACGGGCTCGAGAGAAGTTGAGGAGAAGAGGCACGCCAAGTAAGGCGGCTGCAAACTGTGTAAGAGGCAGTAAATTGCCCTGCCGGAGATTTGGTTAGAGTGCTGATCGTGTGCATCCTCAATGAATGAGTTGGTGGTGGTCAGCAACGGGAGGCGAGCAAGAAGAAGGTGTTGATGGCCAAAGACTGCCGGCAGAAAAGGAAAGACCACACCAATTGCGACTGACGAAGCCGTTCTTCTGCCCTCATTGGCTCATTTGTGCAGATATAAAAACAGTACGTACCTCGGTCGTCGATGCAAGGTCGAACCTGTGTGGAAGGCGCCAAAAGAACTTCGTTTCCCCTGCCAAGGCCAAATTCCGCCAGCGCCGCCAACGGTGACGGTGCGGCCAAGCAGAGCAGCCTTGGAAGGACCTTGGAACTTTGTCGAATGATGGGCGACTTATGTCTTGGGCTTAGCCCGATGCGGTGTGGTGGTATTGTGGCACACCGGCACGAGAGTCGACTTCGGCAGTGGCACTGGGAACTTATGGGAGCGCCGATAGTGCGTTTAGTTTAGTTGGCGCTGTAACTTGGCGTCTTCTGTTACGAATCTTGGTTTTTCTTGGTCGCTCTTGGTGCTTCCTTGGTTGTGGTGCTTGACAATTTCTTATTGTTGTCGATGTTGCTGGACACGAGTTCCCTGCCGAGCTTGTCCGACTGTTCGTCGCCTTGGTCAAGGCTTGAGTTGAGAGCCTCAAGTTAATGGCTAACGACTCTCCCTTACAGCACCGGTGAGAGCGTACGTGCGAAGAAGGCCGCGAAGCACGAAGCGACGACGGGCGCTGTTGATGGACGATAAGCAATTAAAAGCAACCAGAGCTATGGTTGGTCACCGTTCGATAGATGCGGGATAATGAGGGTGTGCCGGGGTGACCAACGTCGGTGTGGTGAGGGAGGTATCTGAAAGTACCGGTCTCTGAGACTGTCTGAGTAAGCACCCGACTTCCGCGAGACCTCCGCACCTTCTTTTCCTTCTCTCGCCAAAACTCAATGGCACGTTGTCGAGCTTCTCAAACTCTATAAATGCCTCGGGGTATGCCTCTCCGACTCGGGTGGCTGATGGGACTCTTCTGCGACCTCCTGGATGGGGTTCTTCTGAGCAGCGGAGATACTCCTGAGGGTATCGTGAACATGGGAACTCCCAGACACCTCAGCTTCAGGGCCACAGGGCCACAGGGCTTCAGCTTCTGGAGGCGGACCCCAAAACCCAGCAGCGAGGCAAAGAGTAAGACACGCGTGCGAGACACAGGGTGGCAGACAGATTGACATGACCCGACAGACGCCACCAGATGGAAGCGATGGAAGGTGAAGAAGAAAAAAAGGAGTCTCAGTCTCAGCTCGGCCAGGCAGCTGGTTCAGGCGCTTTAGGCGAGCTCGTCCCATGCATGCATCTTGTTTTCTTGTCTCTGCGGCGTCTCTGCACCCCAAGTTGCCCTGTTTCACAACGCCCAGAAGAGTGCCCAGCACCGCCAGCCAGGGCCGGTGGCCATAATTACCCGCTCCAAGGACCTCCAGACGCCCTGACTCGTTCGCCTCTACGGATAACCATCGCTACAGTCAACACGACCGCGATCATCGACGAGGGCAAACCGCCCGAGGAAAAAAAAACAGCCCCTGTTGTGTCCCAAGGAAATCCATGTTAAGCAGGTCCCGGCAAGTGCACCAGGTGCAGCTGCAGGAGGCAGGGACCCCGGTCGCCCAAGATTCGGCCCCTGGGCTGTCTCGTCCCATTATAGGATACTTCCTCGTGCTTAAGTGGGTTATATATGGGGGCGCTGTGGACCAGCATGGCACATTTTGGGACGTTATCCCGGCATCTGTGGCGCGGCTGAGGCGCTCTCACGGAGGGACCAGCCAGTGATCCGGCAGGATCAATAAAAAACGGTCCTTAACGCCGCGATCTGTGGCTGGTGGCTCCCACAAGACGGCAAAGGATTGGCCAAGAGATCGGGCAGTCGCTCCACTTGAGCCCCACCCGTGGCTGCTCGGCTCAGTCGCGACTTCCACTCCACTGGACCTGGGACGTCGTCTTCAACCGTCCAGACGTCCAGAAAATTCGCCCTCACCCTTATCCTCACGCATAACTCGTCACCCATCACATCTATCCGCGCACATCGCTGCCGAACACAGCGTCTCTCGCTTCGCTTCTGACCAAAAGTGCCTCCGTCGCCCACCCACTTGACATTGCACAACTGCTAGTGCACTCGGCCCGGTTGCTTTTTCTCCTGCCATCCTTCTGCCATCCTTCTTCTAGGACAAGCAACCATCGCCATCTTGGACGCGGCACGCCAACAACCATGGCAGAAAGACACCACGCTATCCTGTTAGCCTCAGCCGCCAACGCGACTCGACGTCACAATCACGATGCCACGGGCGTACCATCACCATTCTGGCTTGGCTCTGTCCACTCGGGCACACTTGACACCAACACACCATCAGGACGCCGGCATAAACGTGTGTTTATGCCACTTGAGATGAACCGTCCGATGGTCGTTGACCGCCCGTCTGCCCGCCGTCAATGTCAAATTTCCACCGTGCTCATTGTTCAACGGGCCCTAGAGCCTCATTCATTCCCGACTGGGAAAGACTGCGGCCCCGAACAATCTTGAATGCGCATGGATCATCCGTCCTGACAGCCTGGCTCGTCTCCAAACGTCTCGTATTCTTGGAGGGACCGCCCAAAACTAAAACTGACTCGATACAGAAGAGCACCTCCAACTCGCCGGGGACCCGACTGACAGCGGATACCTCGACCGACGACGGAGCTCGTCCGAATCAACCAACAAAATTCGCAGCCTGTGCCGGCCTACCCTGCACCTCGAGACCGCACCCCCTGTTCCCGCTGACCTCGGGGCCACCGTATTGGCCACTCTCTATTGTGGAATCGTCCAAAATGGCAATTCAAGACGGAGCCTGTCAATCTCCCATCGCCCTCATGGTTCGCCGCCAGACAGGCTCTTGCCTGCACCCTCTGCATATCCATATTCCAAACTTCGTATAGCCCGGATTAGCCCAGGCCACCCCCGGAGCCACACTATCATGTACCTCTTGTACCTTCCAGACACTCGACCCTCTGCGGTCTGCGGTCTGCAGTCTCCGCCAGGTACCAAGAGAGGGGTTGGTTGGGTCGCCCATCATCCATCGTGCCGTAGGGACTCGGGGACCTCTACGCGTGCCTCTTCACAGGCTGAAGGACGATGGGCTAGCGATTCGGCTGGTCCGTTCCTGCAGAAGGGTGCCCCATCGCTCATCACGAAATCTACGCCCTGCGGCCGGCCTCGAGGGGTTGCTGAGTGGTCAGTGGTCACCGCACCGCGCCGCAGCTGGCAGCTTGCTCGCCCAGACTGTGGGAAACTGGAGACTCGAGACTGGAGCCTTGGGAGGCGAGGCGGATGGATGGATGGATAGATCCTTCATGGACGCTTGATGCTTGAGCTTCTGCGGCCCCAGCCACTCCTGATCCCCCTTTCCGCTCTTCAGCCTGGGGCATATTGGGCTGACCTGGGTTCCCTTGAGATTACCCCCTTTTTTCCGCCATTTTGTTCCAACGTGGTGTTGACGGCCGAGTTTTCTTCCCATCCGTCCCGCGCCTTGTCTTGTGTCTATCCTCGTCATTCGTTCTGCTGCTTGCTGGTCTGCTTCGCGGCCTTACACACTCCCTCCTCAACATCACAACACCACATTCCTTCCTTTCTTCAATTCGTCACTCATTCCTGTCTATTTTTTGTAACCCCTCATACTCACTCGCCCCGCGGCGAGTTTGAGTCACAATGTCTAATTCATTAAAGGTTTGGGCACTTACACTCCTTGCTGCATCATCATCAGTCGTTTCCGGCCTCAAGTACACCGCCAGCGAAGTCGATTACAACCTCAACACAAACAAACAAGCAAAGGACCCCCTCGAATACTCCGGAAAGAGGGACAACCACACCTTCCACACATCACCACCAAATTGGCGCTTCCCATTCTATACGTTATTCATCGACCGCTTCGTCAATGGCGACCCCGATAACGACAATGCCAACGGCACTCTTTTCGAACATGATATCATGAGCAACCAGCTCCGTCACGGAGGAGACGTGCAGGGACTCGTCGACACGTTGGACTACATTCAGGGCATGGGCGTCAAGGGTCTCTACATTGCTGGTTCGCCCTTCATCAACGACCCGTGGAAGGCTGATTCGTACTCGGTATGGCACGCGACACGTCCAACGCACAACGGAACCCGGCCGCTAACACCTCGTAGCCTCTCGATCTCACTCTCTTGGACAAGCACTTTGGTAACATCACGGCATGGCAACATGCCATCGACGAGATCCACAAGAGGGGGATGTATGTCGTTATGGATCAAACCATGGCAACGTGAGTATATGTGCCTGCTTAGCTCAGAATTGCCGTTGCTTACTCTCATTTAGCATGGGTGATTTGATCGGGTTCAAAGGATACCTCAACGCCTCTACACCGTTCCGGACCGACGAGCACGAAGTTCTGTGGAAGTCGTCTCGCAGATACCTCGACTTCGACATTGGAAACACGTACAACAACTCTTGCGAGTACCCTGCTTTCTGGTTCGAGGATGGCAAGCCTGTCGACGTCTCCAGTCAACTCAAGGGCTGCTACGACAGTGATTTCGACCAGTACGGCGACATTGAAGCTTTCGGTGTTTTCCCGGATTGGCAGCGTCAGTTGGCGAAGTTCGCCTCCGTGCAGGACCGTCTTCGTGAGTGGGTTCCCTCGGTGCGTCAGCGTCTCGAGCTCTTTTCCTGCATGACCATCCAGACGCTGGATATCGATGGTTTCCGTATCGACAAGGCTGTCCAGGTCACTGTCGACGCCCAGGCCGAGTGGAGTACCGCGATGCGAAAGTGCGCCAAAGAGGTTGGTAAGGAGAACTTCATCGTCGTCGGCGAAATCACCAGTGGTAACACTCTGGGTTCCATTTACTTGGGCCGTGGCCGAACTCCCGAGATGGCGTCGAGCTTGTCCCTTGCCGACGCTATCAAGATGAAGTCCAACGATTCCGCCAACTCCGGAGTTTTCGTTCGCGAGCATGGAAAGAGTGCCCTTGACGCCGGTGCCTTCCACTACTCCATTTACCGTTTCATGACCCGTTTCTTGGGCCTCAGCGGTAACCTCGAGGCTGGTTACGATCTTCCGACCGACTGGGTCCAGACATGGAACCAGATGGTGCTCACCAACGACTTTTTCAACGCCAACACCGGCGAGTTTGACCCCCGCCACCTGTACGGTGTCACCAACCAGGACGTTTTCCGCTGGCCTGCCATTGAACTCGGAACTGAGCGCATGCTGCTCGCCTACTTCATCACCACCCTGCTTCTCCCTGGTGCCCCGCTTGTCTACTATGGCGAGGAGCAAGCTTTCTATGTTCTGGACAACACCGCTGAGAACTACGTTTTCGGTCGTCAAGCGTTCTCTGCTGCTCAGGCATGGAAGTACCACGGTTGCTACGCCGGCGGCAACTCCGTCTACGTCGGCTGGCCCGTCACAAAGGGTCGCAAGGGTTGCGAGGACGAGACTGTCGCGTACGACCACCGCGATCCCTCTCACCCCATGCGCAACTGGATGAAGCGCATCTTTTCCTTCCGCGAGGAGTACCCTGTTCTTGAGGGCGGTTGGTTGGTCGAGGAACTGGCGAAGAAGACCGCCGGTGTCCAGTACAATGGCAGTTCCGTGGCTACTGAGACCGGTATTTGGAGTGTTGCTCGCGGTTATCTCAGCAGCGTCCAGACTCAGACCGGTGACCCGGTCTGGCTGGTCTACCACAACAGCCCCAATGAGACGACCTACACCTTCGACTGCAGCAACGCCGACGATGCTTTCATCGCTCCCTTCGACTCCAACACCAAGGTCCGCAACCTGTTCAGCACCGACGCCTCCATCACCCTCGAAAGCTCTGCGAAGGAGAACAGCTTCAAGGGCGCAGGCCACACCGCTGGCTGCCTCAGCTCCATCACCATGACCCCCTTCGAGTTCCGTGCCTACGTTCCCGACACCAAATGGATGGACATTAAGACCGCTGTTACCGGATTCGAGCCTGGTCACGACTTCCCGATCGATTCCACGGACGCCAATGGTAAAATTCCCATCACTCTCAAGTTCTCTACCAAGGTGACTTGCAGCGACATCACGAGCGCGATTTCTGCCTACGTCAACGTCGACGGCAACACGAAGACCAACGTCACATTCGATACTCCGGTGTGCGGCGACATGGACCCCATCGAGAAGGAGTCGTGGACTGGTGCCATTCCCTCTGTGTACAAGTGGTCCGCCAACCTCCAGAACGTGCCCGATGGCATTGTCAAGATTACCCTTGACCACCCTGCCGGTGACAAGGGCACCAACGCCACCGACCACTTCCTCGTCCGTTTCGGAAAACCTTACAACCCCGTTGTTTTCCCTGCCACTGCCAACTACTCCCGCTCTCTTCTGCAGGAGAGCAATGGCGAGTACATGATCAACCACGCCGCCGCCGGTGCCAATAAGTGGCGCTACAGCACCAACTGGGGTTCTACCTGGAGCAACTGGCTCGTCTACACTGGAGCCAAGTCCCGCCTGGTTGACCAGTCGTGGGAAGGTACCGATCTCCAGAAGTGGGAGGGCAAGCACTTGATCGTTCAGTACTTCAGCCAGCCGCTCGGTTCTTCTTCGTTCTCTCAACACTCCGACAGCAGCGACATCGCCTATCCCCGCCGCTGGCCGCACGTCTTCCTCCACGGCCCTTTCAACAAGTGGGGATACGACGCTGGACTGCCGAACCTCATGGACCAGACTGGCGAGAACAAGTGGGAGCTTCACTTCATGTACGAGTGGCCGGCCCAGGTGCAACTCAACCTCTGGGGTATCAACCCGGACAACCAGCCCGATGCTTCCTTCATTTACGGTGACCCCAACGGTGATGGAGTCCTTGATCGTCTTCCCCCCAGTTCCTTGTCTGACAACGTTGTCAACCTGACTAGCCCTCCCCCAATGCCCGCCCTCTCTTACAAGCTGGTTCTCAACGATGCCACCTGGAACATCGTTGCCGAGCCCCAGGGCAACATGTGGATTCAGATCGTCTTCTTTTTCCTCCTGGGTCTCATGCCCATCGTCCTGGCTGCTCTTGCCGGCTGGATCTACATGAAGGGATTCTACCAAGTCAAGATCAACAAGTCAGGATTCTCCAAGAAGGGTTGGTTACCACTCAAGCTCGGGAATGAGTCCAACATTAACTTCGGCGAAAAAGGCAAAAGTCTGGAGATGTCCCAAATTCCTCCGTCTCCCCTCGTTACACCAGCTGCCGGTGCGGCCACCGGCGGAGCTCCCCGCAGAAAGGTCCTCATCGCCACCATGGAGTACAACATCGACGACTGGAAGGTCAGCATTAAGATCGGTGGTCTTGGTGTCATGGCCAAGCTCATGAGTCAAGCTCTTTCCCACGTCGATCTCATCTGGGTCGTCCCCGTTGTTGGCGACGTCGACTACCCCCTGGAGAACGAAGCCGAGCCGATGTTTGTCGAAGTTATGGGCGACTCATTCGAAGTCAAGGTCTACTACCACGTCCACAAGAACATCACATACGTCATCCTCGATGCCCCCATCTTCCGCCAGCAAACCAAGGCCGATCCCTACATCGCTCGCATGGACGATCTCGAGAGTGCCATCCTGTACTGCGCCTGGAACAGCTGTATCGCCGAGTCTATCCGCCGCTTCAACGTCGACATCTACCACATCAACGATTACCACGGTGCCGCCGCTCCTCTCTACCTTCTCCCGGAGACCGTTCCCGTCTGCTTGTCTCTCCACAACGCCGAATTCCAGGGCATGTGGCCCATGAGAACCGAGGAAGAACAGAAGGAAGTCTACAGCGTTTTCAACCTGCCCCCCAAGGTCGTCAAGGACTACGTTCAGTACGGTTCCGCCTTCAACTTGCTCCACGCTGCTGCCAGCTACCTGCGTATTCACCAGCGTGGTTTCGGTGCCGTTGGTGTGTCCAAGAAGTATGGCGATCGTTCCCTGGCTCGTTACCCCATTTTCTGGTCTCTGAAGAACATTGGTCAACTGCCTAACCCCGATCCTTCCGACACTGGCGAGTGGAACCCCGAGGACGATGTCTCCAACCACCAAGACGACATCAAGATCGACGAGACCTTCGAAGCCAACCGTGCTACCCTCCGCAGACAAGCCCAGGAATGGGCTGGTCTTGAGGTCAACCCCAACGCTGATCTGTTCGTCTTCGTCGGTCGTTGGTCTCTGCAGAAGGGTGTCGACTTGATTGCCGATATTTTCCCTACCGTCCTCGAGAAGTACCCGTCCACCCAGCTCATCTGTATCGGTCCCGTTATCGATCTCTACGGAAAGTTCGCCGCTCTCAAGTTGTCCAAGCTGATGGAGAAGTACCCCAAGCGTGTCTTCTCTAAGCCCGAGTTCACCCAGCTGCCCCCCTACATCTTTTCTGGTGCCGAATTTGCCCTGATTCCTTCTCGTGACGAGCCTTTCGGTCTCGTCGCCGTCGAGTTCGGTCGTAAGGGTGCTTTGGGTGTTGGTGCCCGTGTCGGTGGTCTTGGTCAGATGCCTGGTTTCTGGTTCACGGTCGAGTCCATGACCCCTGCCCACATGCTTCAGCAATTCAAGCAGGCCATCGAGTCCGCGCTCAAGTGCAAGCCGAGAAAGCGTGCTCTCATGCGTGCATGGAGTGCCAAGCAGCGTTTCCCCGTCGCGCAATGGATCAGACAACTGGATGCTCTCTACGATGACTCCATCAAGATTCACAAGAAGGAAGCTGCCAAGCAGAAGAAGGCTGGCGGTCTCCGCAACATTACCGACTCCTCTCTTCGTTCAAGCATCGCCGTCAGCGAGTACGGCGATTCAAACGGAGGCTCAAGACCCACGTCTCCTCTCCCGCCCCCGACCCGCGTCGCCAGCCCTCGTGTCCAGAACTCTCCCGATCTCTCTGTCCCCAACCTGCCTTGGCACAGCATTCCCTCATCTCGTCGCAGCTCTTTCTCCAGCTCCATTGGTGGTGGCCGTGAGAGTATGATGAGTGTCGACAGCTTCGCCATGCGCGCCCAGAACGACGCTTCCTCTCCTGTTACTCCCGGATTCGGCGAACTGGCCCTCCCTCAGCCAAGCTTCTACAAGCAGCAGCGCAACAGCTCTCAGCTGTCTCTGCCTGATGTCGTCGGTGACCGCCACGACCTCAAGCTGATGAACGTGGACCAGAACTTTACCGACAAGAACGGAGAGTTCTACAACGAATTCGAGCAGATGCTGAACGACTTGACGGCCAAGAACTCGATCAACGACCTGTGCATTGAGAACTACCTCCAGAAGAGTGAGAAGAAGTGGTTTTCCAGATACCGCGACGCCAAGCTTGGCCGCAGAGACCACAGCCGGTCGAGGAGCCCCAACCCCAGCCGACCCGGCTCAAGTGCTGGCCTCGGTGCCAAGTTCGATGGAGAGCGTGGCCGCAGCCGCACTCCTAGCGGACTCACTAGTGCTTCTCGCTACGACGACAGCCCCGTTGATGACGAATTCCTGTTGGGTGACAACTATAACGCGCCCACAGGTATCAAGAAGTGAGTGCCCCAACATTACAACCGACGTTCCAAGCTAACCATCGCAGGATTCTGTCCATCCGCATCGGTGACTGGCCCGTCTACGCCTTCTTCCTCTCTTTCAGCCAGGTCATCTCCATCAACTCGTACCAGATCGTCCTCCTTACGGGTGACACGAACCAGACGCCTCTCAAGTTGTACATCGTTGCCGCGACTTACCTGGTCACGTCCGTCCTTTGGTGGCTGATGGTCCGTCTGACCAAGTCTGTCTACGCTCTGTCGCTCCCCTGGTTCTTCTTCGGTCTGGCCTTCATCCTTCTCGGTGTCTCTCCCCTTCTGTCCCCTTGGCAGGCCAGCGCTGCCATGCAAGACGCCGCCACTGCCCTCTACGCAGCCGGTGCCAGCGCTGGTGCTCTGTCTTTCGCCCTCAACTTTGGTGACGAAGGCGGAGCTCCTACGAAGCAATGGATTATGCGTGCCTTGGCTGTCGCTGGTGTTGCTCAGGTCTACTCCCTGATGCTCTGGTACTGGGGTTCTCTGACGCACACGCCCGAGACCTCGCCCATGTCTTTCATCGACGGCACCAGCATCCCCAAGGCTCTCGTCATCTGCATTCCCGTTGCGATCATGCTGTGGGCCATTGGTATCATCCTCTTCTTTGGCCTTCCCGACTACTACCGCCAGGCACCCGACAACATTCCCGGCTTCTACATCTCCCTCATCCGCCGCAAGCTCGTCCCGGTCTTCTTCATCATGATCATCATCCAGAACTACTGGCTGTCAGCGCCCTACGGCCGCAACTGGGGTTTCCTGTTCGCTTCCCAGTTCATCCCCGGCTGGGGCGTCGTCCTCCTCGCTCTGGGCTTCTTCGTCGTCCTCTGGGCCCTGATCCTCTACGTCTTCTCCTACTTCTCCGAGAGCCACACCTGGCTCCTGCCTATCTTCGCCATCGGTCTCTGTGCTCCTCGCTGGGCGCAGATGCTTTGGGGAACCAGCAGTATGGGCATGTACCTCCCCTGGGCTGGTGGCCCCGTCGGCTCCGCCATCCTCTCCCGTTGCCTCTGGCTTTGGCTCGGCCTCTTGGATAACATCCAGGGTGTCGGCCTGGGTATGATGCTGCTCGCGACACTCACGCGTCAGCACGTGTTGGCCGTCCTCATCGGCGCACAAATCGTGGGCAGTGCCTTCACGATGCTGGCGCGCGCGACGAGCCCGAACGCCCTGTCGCCCAACACGACGTTCCCCGACTTCTCGCAGGGCCTCATGCCCGGCATTGCAAGTTGGTGGTTCTGGATCTGCCTGGGTTTCCAGATGGTCATCCCCATCTTGTTCTTCAAGTTCTTCAGAAAGGAACAGGTGTCCAAGCCTTAAAGCGGATTGTGGCGGGCGAAGTTTTATGCGATTTGCGATGCGCGAAGATGTCAAAAAAATACCCCGGGGCGTCGCCGCCCCAATTGTGTCATGTTGGGTTCAGGGCCGGTTCTCTCATTTTTAACCTCACAAAAGAAGTGTTTTTTTAAACCCACGGAGCCCGTGTGTGCGCGTTTTTGGATTTGTATAATGATGTATAACCTTTTTTGATATATACAACAACATAGAAGAAGCGTTCGTTAATGGCCCACGGACTGCGACAGAGAGAGGAGAAGCATTATTTACAGGAACGGGGAGAGAGAGAGGTGTTGTTTTTTCAATTTTCTTTTGGTTATTTACGTACCCCCCACCCGCCGATTTGGAGGGGAGGGGAAGCGGCGGGCATAGGAGGCGAAAGATTTTTTGACGGCGGCAACAAATACGGTCATGGATGACAGAGAGACACACAAACCTTTTTTAGATATTTAGAAAAAACAACTCATGCTATGTATGGTCTTCATTCAATTTCAAATCAGATTATGAATTACATCTCTTCCGCCGCAATTATGACTTGTCTTAGAAAAGCGACTTTTAGATGGTGACCAGTATGAAATAGAGGAACGAGCTTGCTTTGCCTGAGTTCATAGGCAACGGCGCTAGACCCGCGTACCCTCGAAGTTTCTCGACCGAGACTGGCTGAGAAGCTCAGTTGTGCCTCCTCCAAGCCGTCTCTTGCCTGCTCTTACTTGAAGTTTTCGCTGGCAAGTGCAGCATCCATCGTGCTTGCGTACCTTACCTGAGGTTGGTCCGAAGTCCTTCCGGGTACCTCATCTCAACAGGGCGCTTCGCTCTACGGCACAGATCTTCATTCCTTCTCTGCTGTTAATTCCTGGACGATTTCTTTCCGCCACGCCGATTCGTGTTCGATCGTTCCCATGAGGACCCTGTGCCACGTTTTCAACGGGATATACCAGTGGTGGGTGTACCGGCGCAGCGCCTCGTACTTGTTCTCGAACTCGTCGCCGTCGTCGTCGTCGTCGCCGTCGGTCCACGACGGCTTCAGGTGTTTCGCCGCCAGCCGGATGGCCGCCTGGTTCTCCGAGGGGCCGACGAGCCAGAAGTCGACCTGCACGCCGGCGTAGTGCCACAGCCAGTGCATCTCGTACAGCAAGTGCCACCACAGCTCCCGCGTCTGGTCCAGCACCCACGGGTCCTCCCCGCGCGCCGTCGGCGCTGCCCAGCAGGGCCTCGACGATGTAGGCCGAGTCCGTCTTGATCACGACGTGGTGGACGCGCTGGGAGGAGCCCTTGCCGAGGTGGCCGCCGTCGCGGCAGTAGCGGGCGGCGAGGCGGATGGCGGCCATGGCGGCGCGGAGCTGGGCCTGTTCGGGGGCGTGGTAGGGGTCGTGGTCGTGGGGGATGGAGAAGGAGAGGTTGTGGGGGTTGGAGGGGCCGAGGTGGATGGCGCCGGCGGAGGTGTAGTTGACGGTCGGGGCGGAGGGGATGCCGAGGGCGAGGCCGGCGACGGAGAGCACGAGGGAGTCGGTGTGTAGGGCGTGGCAGGAGGAGAAGGGGCAGCGGACGTGGGTGAAGTTGGCGGGACCGAGGACGGTGAGGTCGGTCAGAGAGGTGGTTGCGTAGAGGGATGGGGAGGGGAAGCGGTCCAGGTGGGAGCGACGGAGGGGGGTGCTGCCTTGGTGGTTTGTGGTTTCGCTGTGCGACGAGGGCGGAGCGGGCCGGCGGTGGAAGTGCTCGGCTGTGGGTTTGTGGAAGTAGGGGAACGCCGTGTGGCGTGCGGGACGGGGTATGTGTGGCTCTGAGACGAAGAATTTGAGCTTGTCGTTGCGGGCTTCAGCTCTGCGGATGGCGGCGTTCTCTTGGATGAGTTTGTCGGCCCTGATCCTGGACGCAGCGAGCCATTTTTTGCGGAACTGCTTCTGGAGGGCTTCAAACCTGGCTTCGTAGCTTTCTGGGGTCACGCCGTCCCGCCTCAGCTGGAACTCGATAATGGCGTCAAGGTAGGATTTCCAGGTGTCGGGATGGGACATGCCGGCGGGTAGGGAAACGTTCTCCGTTATGACGGGGATGCACTGGTCATCGGTGGGTTCGGAGGATGGGGCTTTTTCGGGGCGAGGAGGTTTTTCCTGTCCATCGGAGCCGCACTGGTCGCCGGCTTCGAGGGAACAGGCCCTCTCGGGGCTGGGAGACGGATCGCGGCGGTCGTCCTGTACAGCGGGGCCGTGCTGGTCGCCGGGCTCGGGAGAACCGGTCCTCTCGGAGCTAGGAGTGTGGACGTGGAATGGGTAGGTGCATGTGGCGGGGACGTCGCGGGCTTCAGACCAGGAGCGGAGCGTCCCGTCCTCTCTGCAGATCGTTTCCCGAAGGTTGATATCAGTTCGGAGGGCCATGGTGATGTAGCCGCTGGGGTCTTCGTCGGGGAGGGGTAGGCGAAGCTTCATGGGCGTCCGGCGCTGCAGGAGGTCGTAGTACTCCTCAGGGAGGATCGGTCTCTCTTCCCTTGGGGCCCGGGTACTGCAGATGTGCGGCACGTCCTCCCATTCATCATCGTCGTCGTCGCCGCCGGACGGAGGGATGGCCATCTTGGCCGGGGCCAGGCCGCGGGCCTGACGGCGGCTGCGACCCAACAGGTGGGGCGATGCGCCATATGACGGTAGGCGCATTTGACGTCTGTGTTCACGCTCACGCTCACGTTCGAGTTGCCGGCGCTCACGTTCGAGTTGACGCTCACGCTCACGCTCACGTTTGATTTGCTGACGCTCACCTTCGAGTTCACAGTCAAGCTCACTCTGGCGTTCGAGCTCACGTGCACGGCGACGTTGGAATTCGCGGTACCAGGCGGAGTAATTGCCTTTGAAGGACACGAGGCGGCCTTCGCGCACCAGAAAGGAGCGCGGCGTCCCGTCGGGGCCGTAGATGATATCGCGGAGTTTCGGGTCCGCCTTGCCCAGGCGGTCGAGGTAGACGTGGAGGTGTTCGTCGGGGAGGGGATAGGGGAGATCCACGGAGGAGGATATCTGGAGGAACCCGCGGATGATCTCGCCGTCTTCGGTGACGGTCGGGACAGAGTCTTCGTGCTCGGAGTCGTAGTCGGAGCCGGATTCGGGAATGTCGGGATAGGGGGCCCATCCCATGAACTGGTCGAGGGTCAAGCCATTCAGGAAGTTTTTGGGCACGTTGGTCATTTTGGGGCGGGTTTGTGGGTTGTGGCGTGTTGGGTAAACGGACGATTGTGGGAATACGTTGTCCGAGATGCTGGTTTGTATTGGTGGAGAGGGGGGAAGTTTTGGGTTTTGAGACGGTGTACGGCTCCTTCCTAACGACAGCAAACGAGAAGGAAGAAGGAGCGGTCCGGGAGCAGTCACGATGTGGACGGGCTGTTGTCGTTTTAAAGCACACTGAGTTACCACCACCACTACCCGGGCGTGACGCCGACGACATGCCCCTTGTCTTGATCGATCACCCATCGTAAAACCGATCGATTATCACGTTTTCCCATCGCCGAGGCATGGAGGGTTCCATTGAGGCACATGCAATCTCTAGGCGACGTCGCGATAGGATCTCAACGTCCGCTATCGCATCCAACCACGGAGGGGCATCGCGAACATGCGGGGCCCGGCCGAGGCGGGGTTGCTTCCGACCCTTGACGGCCCCATAAGTCCCTTCCGGGGTTGGGGAGTCGAGAGGGTCTGATTGGTGGATGATGTGGGTCCATGACCGGCGCTGAGCGCGGCACGCACCGGGGCGGGTCCGGACGGGCCGGGGAGGGATGGGTTCTCTATCTTGATCTGGCGCGTGTGCCGGTCGGATGTGACGCTTCGTTTGTGACTGCGTTTTGGCTGGTCATGGGATTTGTTGCTTTCTTTTTGCTGAGCGGTATACTGCTGATGGGTATTAGGGATATGTCCGCTTGGAAAATCTCTGGTTTTCGTCGTTCTCTCCTTCTTTTCTGATTCTGTAGCGTTTGAGGTATTGAAGAACGGCGTACTAAAATGCCCATTTTTCGGTACTGCTCGTGCGGACAGGGAGACACTTTTCATGCCGCTTGATCACAGTAAAGCTCTGACCATTGATGTTTCGATCCCGCAATATCTCTCAAGCAGTCTGGATAAGTTGAAGGTTGTTGGCAATGGATGGTCTGTTGGTGTTTAGTTGACGAAGGTCTCTTACGCGGAGATTCACCATTCGACCTCCTGCCACTCAGTACGAGAACGAGATCAACGTAGGTGCGGTCTTTCTTGCCGAAATACGATCGTTGCTGTACTAACGTGATTGTAAGAGCTTAATCTCGCCTAGGGAGGTGTGTGCTCAGTTTGAGTTCGCATGTCGGGATGGAATGAAGGTCTGGCGGGCGGTCATTGGAGGAAAATTGGACGACGAGGGGTTATCTCGGTTCTTCCTTTACCATTTACTTCGATTATTTCTTCGCAGGATTCTGAGTTCCTGATATACTCTGAACACACGGTTTGAAAGAAACGTTATGTGTTTCTTTCCTGGTGTCACCCTGGCTGTGCGGGAGTTGAGTCTGCCAGGCGTGGTCGGATGCCAAGGCATTCCTGCTATGTTGTCCCATCCCGCTGTAATGTTCCATGCCTCATTCTTGGACGAAAACCATAAGCTGGAGTGTTGATGGACATACGTAGAACCCCGCAGAATATTGACAGACAATGTTTTTCTTCACTGTTTCTCGCGTCCTCGTAGCATTGCCATCGCCGTCTCCTCACTAGTCTAGCTGTCTTCGCCCCCATACCAGCCGATTTCGAGTAACAAAAAATCGAGAGTCGAACCGGCGGAATCGCAAGCCCACCATGGCCGTCGTGAAACAAGAAGAAGACGAGGGGTCCAAATTGGCCTCGATAGCTGACCCGCTCGCGAACGCTCCGCGAGCTCCGCGGGCCATGCGCGACGCAGCCTATGCCAGGCAGAACAGCCAAGCAGGCAGTGGATTCGGATCGATGCCCACGACAAGTCACAGAGAGCCGACTCGCAGGACCTCCGCCTGTGCCGGGGTGCAGAAGAATAAGGATAGAGCCGGCAGGGTACCGGAGCCGGGGCCGATGCCGATGAGGACGAAGGAGGAAGACGGAGCCGGCGGCGGACTAGGACAAATTTCAACACTGAACAACGGCTCCGCGACCCAAATGACCTACGAGGTTGTCGACAGAACTGCATTGGTTAAGAAAGAGGAGGATGCGGGGGAGAACAGGTTGGCATCGAAATACACGTCGCAGAGTGTCACTGTCGGCGCAGCCTCCTCGGGAACCGTGGTGAAGGTCGAGGCAGCCCAGCCGGCCTCTAAATTAACCCTCTACGCCGGTGGCTCTCCTCCAGCCCGCGCCACCGACGTTTCCAGCCGCTTCTCGCAAATCTTCGGTGTCACCGAGTCGCGCCTCGAAATCGTGAGCCCCGAGACCCGGCTTACCCACCTTCGATATCCATATCAAGAGAACGCCGCGTACGGAGACTCGCTCGTGGTCGCCGTGAAGGGCGTCCACCCAGGCTACGAATCCGGTACGAGGGGAACGAATCGGTCCGCGTACGGCGTGTTCTTCGGGCCGGAGTGCAAGATGAACAAAAGCGGACGAATCGAGGACGGGACGAACACGATCCGGCGGGCGGAGCTCTACGCGGCCGTGGCCGGGGCGAAGGCCGTTCGAGAGCTCTTGGAGAAGGCCCTCGAGGCGGCCCCTGCAGGTGTGGGTCACCACGGGATCAACCACCTCGTGATCAAGTCGTCGGAGGAGTACGTCGTGAAGGGCATCGCGGGGGGCGATCGCGGGGAGAGGCCGTGGATCATGAACTGGGAGGAGAACGGGTTCTTGACTGCGCAGGGCATGGGGGTGCAGAACCGCGAGCTCTGGGTGAGGTTGGTCGAGGAGGTGAGGACGTTGAAGCGGATGGGTGTGACGGTGCAGTTTTGGGGGGTCTCCGAGTGGAGGAATCAGGAGGCGAGCGGTCTTGCGGAGGAGCATGTGAGGGTTGCTCGGGAACTTGCTGGTTTTGAGAGGTTCATTACCCCTGCCAGACAGCCGTCTATGAATGCTGTAGATCGCAGTCGTTCGGAACTTTTTGACATTTTTATTACCCCTGCCAGCCAGCCGTGTATAGATGCCCGGGGGAGCAGGTGGTAATAATGGTTCGGGGGCGTCAGGATTGGAGTGTTTGGTCAGTTACTTGATGTACACCATGATACGAGGCCATGGTTTTGTGTGGTTAAGGAATAATGACATGAATGCGATTCGATTCCCCTGTGACGATCCACAACGCCGAAGTCCATTTGTTCTACATCCAGTTGCCTTCGTCTTCAACCAGTTGCCCCTTATCCGAAGCGTCCAGGAGCTCCTTGACCGTCCACGGCTTGTAAGTGTACCCGGGAACCCCGTTTGTACTGATAAAGGGCTTTCCGTGAAGCACATGATCCAGGCAAGCTTGATAATTATTCATTGCGTACTCTTCAGGGTCATGCTTCAACAGCCAACCTCCCAGCCTATTCTTCATGATTTCGGGGTGTTTCTTGACGTAGTCCCAATCAGTCTTGTGGAGAACCTCGCGGGTCTTGAAGCCCAACTTCTGGGCACAAGCGACACGCTCAAATCTTGATAGATGCGTGTTAGTATGATGTTATCAGGGGTTGAGAACATCAATATGTTGGGCTGCCCTCACCTGAGCTTATTGAAAACCTTCACACCGGTCGGGGTCTCGTCTTTACCGGAAATCCGGAGGCAGGTCGCCAGGGTAATGGCGTCTTCCATCGCCATGGTGGCCCCGGATCCCGAGGTCGGGAGGAACGGATGAGCGGCGTCGCCAATCTGGACCACGCGGCCCAGGGCAGACACCCATTTGGGCTGAGGATCTCGCCACATGACCTTCCAGCTTAGGACCCGATGGTCTGGGGTTGCGTCGATGAGAGCTTTGACGAAGGGGCTCCAGTTCTTGACGTATCTAAGCGCGTCATCGCACGACGTCGTCTTAGACCAACTTTCTTCTGAGTCTTCCTCATCCTGTTCATCTTATGAGATTGGATCGAAACACCAAAAACGCATATAAATGAGGGGAGTGAGGGCTTACTTACTCTATGAGTCAACAGCCAACAGATCTCAGTCTCCGTCTTCCCGATGACGATGTGGGCATCCGGCCCAGCAAAAGTACAAAAGTACGTCTTCGACTGCTGCAAAACCTCAGCAAGAACGGGATTCCGATACAGCGGCTCGATCGGGAACGTGACCCGGTAAAGCGCAAACCCGGAGCTGATCGGGGCCTGCTTCTCCCCGAGAACGAGCTCCCACGACCTCGAGCCCACGCCGTCGGCCGCGACGACCACGTCCGCCGTCAACCTGCGGCCGTCCTCCACAACCACGCCGCCCTTGCCCTCCTCCTCAAAGTACGAGACGGCGGTGTGCGAGAAGTTTGTCACGATTCCGAGGCCCTCGGCGTATTCGTGCAGGACCTGGTGGAGCTTGCTGCGGTAGATGACGAGGACGGGGACGTCCGGGGCGACGACGGGCCAGGTGCCGACGAGGGTGCCGTCGAACTTCCAGAGGTTTGCGAGGGGGTCTAGGGCGTGGGCTTTTGCTTTTTCCATGAAGCCTGGCCAGGATTTCATGGGCGTGCGGAGGGCTGGTGCTGATATCACGATCAACTCGCCTTTGTGGGGAGGTTGGAGGATTAGTTGCTCGGTCAGAAGTGAGAAAGGAGTCGAAGGTTGGTATACGCACCTAGGTCTTTGGCTTCATCTCGACGCTCGATGACTTTGACGTTGTGGCCTTTGCGGTATGACTCGATGGCGAGGGTTAAGCCGGCGATGCCGCCGCCTACGATGAGGATGGAGATGCCGGAGTTTGAGTCTCGTTCCATGGTGTTGGTGAAGTTGGTTGGATGAAGTGTGAGAGTGATATCTTATATCGTTTTCCGTCTCACCTCTTCAAGATAATGAGCACTTATATATAAAATTGAGGCCGACGGTATTGTTCCTTTCCAACCAAGACTGAAAAGTCCGCAAGCCCGCAACTCCGTAGTGGCTCTGGTTGACATGAAGCTTGTAAGTGTTAATGCTTGTTCATCAACATTCCCGCGCGGGAGCTCGCCCGCGCGGAAACCTCACGGTCTGGCGTATATGAAGTGACAGAACCAGTTATCGTGAGCGATAATTGCCTGTGTTCTAGAGTTGATTCTATGCATGAAGCAATGTGTTGCTTGTGACTATGGTCTTCTTGTATCTTGCTACCAATGTGCCGTCTCGGAGCTTCTTGACTCAAATTCTCGGTCATGAGTTTGGGTGGGCGGAATGCTCGCTATGCAACCCAACTGGGCTCTTGGAACTTGAAAAAGAGACTCGAGAGTGTAAGGGGGACGAGGTTCTCTGTTGGCTATTTCATTGACCAGTTAATATCTCAGTCAGTACACCATATCCAACGGTACACACGCGAATGACACATATGACGCTGAAGTTCATCCACAGTAAAGCGTAGAGAAAGCTCTCGAGATGCGCTTTGAGTATTCAGACCTCATGGTTGTGTTCAAATACAGCGGAAATGGGTCAAACACGCAAGGGGAATTGAGAACGGATCGAGTCTCATAATCTCTCAGTGACTTAATGAAATGAAAATGCTGTTTCCTGAGCTTGACATTGCATTTATACACAATTAGAGTTTCTAATAAGCACTAAACGTTGTGTTTTCTTCAGACGTGTCCAGGCTCATACTCAACATGACGGTGCTAGCGGAAATTCTCACTAGAAGCAGCTGGGATTCTTCAAAACCGAATCCTCGGTCATTCTCTTTTTGAATACGGAAGGCCAGCGAAAACAAGAATGAGACCTCCAGCGTAGGAATGAGCTTCAGTGATGCCCCACCGCCTGCGGTTTGCCCAACCCCGCGCCATCTCTACCCCCTGCTTAAAGCCCCAAACCCCGAATGCACACAACCTTCACCGAACATCTCAACACTCACTCACTTCAGTTTCTGACCATGTCATCAGGAACGGCCAATCCTTTACTCAATCTCTCCGGAGGGGGCGTCAAGCTCACATCCGCGCACCCAGCACCGGATGGCTGCCCCGGGCTGGTCTTCAACAAGTCGGTGGGGGATGAATGGCGGTGTTTCAGCCGGTTCCCGACCTCCGTGTCCGAAAGTTACGCAGGATGCGGCGATCTATCGCAACTTGAATTGACGCACGCGCCCCCCGGCTACACCTACCTACGATGCCCTTCGCCGGGCTCCGGCGGCGGCCTCGTCGCTCATAAGGACTCGCTCGTCATCGCCGTCGACGGCGCCTGCCCGCACAACGGAACGGACCGGGCGAAGAAGTCGGCGTGCGGGATCTACTTCGGAACCGGGAACTACGGGAACATGAGCTTTCGGCTTCCCGACGAACTCAAGGGGGTCCCGCAGAAGCACACCAACAACCGTGCCGAGCTCGTCGCTGCCGTCAAGGCTCTGAGTGAAGCCAAGCATTCGCTTGAGGTCTCAGGCGACGACGAGGCGCTTTGCGAGGTGAAGCGCATCATTATCAAGTCGGATTCGGCGTATCTCGTCGACTCCGTGGGAGGAGGGAAGAACGGGGAGAAGCCGTATATGATCAGTTGGCTGTTGAACGGGTTCAAGACTGCGCAGGGGGAGGTGGTGAAGAACCTGCAGCTGTGGAACGACTTGGTTAAGCAGATTCTTAGTCTTTGGGAGATGGGGATCGTGGTACAGTTTTGGCATGTTCCTCGCAGCATGAACGCAGATGCGGACAAGCTTGCAAACAGAGGCTTGGATGAGCAGCTTGACATTTGGAGATGTCCATGGAAGATATGAGGAGGAAGCTGCGTTCTTGTTGGAGGCAACCGTGATGATGAGTATGGTTCGTTTCTTCCATGTGGAAGGTGCAGAGTTTTCTTGACGAAGAGACAAACGCTGAACTCCTTCCTTCTCATTTCGCTTCTGCCACCTGCCGTTTCCTCTGATTGCACCTACCTTACTTCAACTCTCCCGTCTCCAGACTTTCGACTTCAACTTCCACGTTCCAACTTCAACTTCTACTTCGACTTCCATCTCCATCTCCATTCATCGCAGCTGGAGATTCTGTACGCCCAGTCATCGATCACCCTTGCAAGGCACGTTAAGAACCTCGAGAAGGCAAGAGAAGCCTCGCAGCCCATATAAACCGCACAGTCAGCCATGGTATCGAGCTTTTGCGACAGTTCGCACACCCACTTGGAGGTACGATGTCGTCCCGCTGTCGGTGGAGACCCAGAATTCCATGAATACAGCCGCTTCCCAGATTCTTGGGAGCACCTCTACCAAGGCGACATCTCCAGCCTCGAAGTCCGCGTGCTTGACCGCCGCGACATAGATGTGTTCACTCATGTTCGCTGCCTGAGACATGACACCTGCTTTTGCGGCTGGGATGACTGCCACATCGATTCGCTGATCGTCGCCGTCGACGGCGCTTGTCCTTTCAACGGTCAAGCTGGCGCGAACAGGTCTGCATGTGGCATCTACTTTGGTCCAAACAACGCATTCAACATGAGCTTCCTTGTGCCCGATGAGTACAGGCGAAACCGGGAGGGACGACGGGTTCGCCGCGCACATACAAACCAGCGTGCCGAGTTGCGTGCCGTCGCAGAGGGCTTGAAGGCCGCCCAGCGCTTTTGTCAACGAGGATGGCGGCATCATCCCTTTCGATACCGGGGAAATCCGTGTGTGGTGCGTCATATCGTCATCAAGTCGGATTCTGCGTACATTGTCGACGCTATTGCAGGAAGAAATGGACAGCCGGGGTGGATATCTCACTGGGTCAACAACAACTTCCACCGTGCCAATGGGGAACCAGTCAAGAATCGGTACCTCTGGGACTGGATCCTCTCGGAGACAACCGAACTTTCGTCTATGGGCGTTACTGTCGAATTTTGGCACGTTCCGCGCAGTCACAATCGAGAGGCCGATGCCCTTGCGAACGAGGCCTTGCGAGGCAATGCGTATCGCTGAGAATGACGAGTTGAGTTATGCCTTAGTGGACCTAGGGAGCATGTGTCTTTCAATATCAAAAGCGGAGGATCTTGGAATTTGGGTTCCTCGTTGAGGCCTCGATTATGTGTTTAGCTATCTGTTTGATCAGCAGAAGGGAGGTCGTGACGTTGCGAATTGTGGGGTGTAAAGGCTCCGGCTACACTACCTGGCTGTACCATGTTTCCCGGGGAATTCATATCTAGAGGAAGTCAATATGAATATGCTGTACTGTAGCTGTAGATGAGGAAAACACTTGCAACGCCTAAGCTTTTCTCTCCGGGTCCAACATGCCCATGATGCATCCACGGACGAGAACAGCCTAAGAGTGACTGACGATCGCCCACGCATGATTGGAAATCACCATATAGTCAAAACAATCATATCGACACTGCGCGCTTGTTCAGTTTATGTACTACCAGCGCGATGAAGCCATGAATGCAAATCGGATGTGGACTGCCGCTATGTGCCAGCGGATGCCACCACTGCCTTGCCAGCTGCCCCAGGGACCTCTTCCAGCGTCCGCCAGTCCACTGGCAACGTAGTTCTTGCAAAAACACCACATCTTTTGTACCACTGTCCAGTCCCCGACGCTTCATTGCCTAGCCTTGATCAAATCAACCGCCTGGGAAAATACAAATCAGTACACGGCACGTTACTCACTTCATCTGAGAATGCAGCGCGACTCACCTTCTCGGCCAGCATATACACCGTCTGCTGCGTATTCGCTCCGGGCAGCAATGGCATGATGCTCCCGTCAACGACACTGAGCTTCCGCGTTCCGTGCACCACCAGATCTTCTCCGACGACGCCTCCCATCTCCAGAGGCTTCTTCGCCGCCGTCGCGATCGGATGAAAGTTTGTCGGTATATACTGCTCCCGAATCCAGCTCCTCAGCGCTTCACCCGTCACGTTCTTCCCCGGTGACGTCTCCCTCGGCTCGTACTGCTTAAAGTCCGGGCTCGCCATGTACTTGCGCATGAACTCGATGACCTCAACCATGATATCCATATCCGTCGGGTTGCTCAGCGCGCGGTAGTCCACGATCGGCTCGGCTTCCGGATTTGCGGGATCGATGTTGATGGTGCCGTGGCTGACGACGTGCATGCTCATGACGATACCGCCAGCGCCGCCCATCAGCGGAAGCCACATCATGTTGGTGTTCTTGCTTCGGAGCAACTTGGCGTGTAGCTTTTGGAACTCGGCATAGCCAGCGATCACGGTCGGGTGGGTGTTCTCCGGCAAGAACTCGGCCGGATCCTGCGCCTCATATCGTGCCGCGATGTCCTCGAAGTTCTCAGTCATTGTCGGCAGGCCGATCCAGGCGCCCAGGTTCGGGGCAGCGACACTCCATGGGTCGCCGTTCGCAGGGACTTCCGGTCCTTTGGGACTGCCGTTGCCCCATTCGTATCCCACGCTGAGGTACGCATGGTCTTGGAAGTTCTGGCCCACGCCGGGAATGTCAAGCAGGACCGGGATCCGAGCTTCTTCGAGAAGGGCCTTCGGTCCGATACCACTCAGTTGGAGGACTTGTGGAGTGTGTACCGCGCCGGCGGCGATAATGACCTCCTTGTTCGCTTTGACGGTAATGGACTGCCCGTCACCATCGCGGGAAAAGAACTCTACCCCAGTTGCCGTGGTTCCATCGAAGACAATTTTCCGGACTTTGTGGCGAGTGATGACCTCGAAATTTGGTCTTTCAATGCTGTCGTAGTGGCCGGTTCTTGAGTACGATCTTCGGTACGTTTTCGGGTCGATTGAGGATGGGAACCAGAAGAGCCCGTTGTCGCCTCCTGCGCCATCGAGAGGTACGTCCATCCTCGGCATCTTCTTCACCGCTTGGTATGTAGGGACTAACACAAGTCAGAAGTTTTCTTCTCAAGCCTTTGGACTTTCGAACTCAATGTCGGGTTCTGATACTCGGGGAACGAAGCGAAGATCTTGGTGCTCTCCTCCATGCCCCAAGCAGTCGGGTCCCATGTGATGTTGAAGACATCGGCGAGCTCCTCATCAGGGGGCGTGAAATGAACGGCCTACAACCTCAGTCAGCCAATCTTAGCCGGACACAAGATCGAATGTCTCTACCTTCTTGAAGTAGGGCAGGATGCCGTCCCAGTTCCACGTCGAATCGGGCCCTCCTAATTCCGCCCAGCCATCATACTCAATCTTGGTCCCTCGTACCATGACCATGCCGTTGATGGCGGAGCTACCGCCCACACAGCAGCCTATCCAGACGAATTGTGTTCTGTTGTTCATCTCCGGCTGGGGAACGGAGCTGATATTGTATTGAATCCCGGGGTCATTGAAGTTTCGGCCGCGGCCAGCTTCGATAACCTCATCCGATACTACGAAGCATAAATGTAAGTCACGAGCCGTGTTGAAAAGATGTGGTACATACTCAGGTGGCAATACTCGATGACCAGTACAGAGTCTAAGCCGTTGGTGAGCAAAGCCTCTCGCATTGGTTCCTGTCACTAACATTGTCCGTCTTCACTCAGCCTGTCGGCAACTGTCAACCCCGCTGTCCCTGCTCCAACGATGACATAGTCGTATGAGTCCTTGACTTGTTCCGTTCTTTCGAGAATCCTCGCAGACTCCAGAAGCATAGGCTTGGCGAAGACTGGTGAAGTCGCCTGTAAGACCAGGGCGCCCGCAAGCGCAGCTAGAGATCGAATCATGATGGCAGCGGATGCCAAGACGGATCTCTATGGAAACTAAAACCTCACCTCCTCGAAACACCTGAGGGAAAGGCTCGATTCCTTTAAAGCTCATCATTTTTCAATGTCCAGAGTCCAGTGTGCCTATGGATTTCTGACGGCAGACACCTGCTTCCGAAAGGCGACATCTTCAATATAGCCGTCAGCAACTGATGCGGGGACGGCGCAGGAAATGCAACCGTACCTCGGACTCGAGATGAAGATGCGGTCGGGCAACGGTTCCGAGGACGACGAAGTCATTCTCATTGGAAGATCCAAAGATGGGCAAACGTGGGGTAAATCTGACAAGCGTCAAAAAGCTTCTCGCTTGGCGGTGCCGGCACATTCACGTTCGACGCCAAGACGCAGCAGATTCAACCGGATGCAGTCAGCACAACCTTCTGCTTCAGACGCCTGTAATGAACCATGATGACTTCACTGGAGGCTTGTTTTTGGAGTTTCAGTGAAGCTAGAAACAGTTTCTACCCACAGCACCGCCGGATATTCCTGCCAAGAGACGACGGCTGCAAGGGCGGAACCCCGGCCGACCGAGTGGAATCTCCTCATTTCGAAAAGCAAACATGATCTCCTCTCATTTCATCCGCCCTGAGATCCCTGGATCGGCCGAGTGTCCAGACTAAAAAGTTCCTGAGCCAGTCTTTGGGTCCAACTACAAATGCCATCCGCTCTCATTGTATTTGCTGATAACAGTCTCGCCATTAGTATTCCGACTATCATTGTCTGATACCTAAACGTTCGAGGGATGCCGAGTGAGCCCTTGAGATGCTAGGGAACTGGTTTACTCTCGCATCAAGGCGTAGGTAGACCGATCGACATCTGTTCGAGTTTGCAACAGCGCAGCTCGACAAGAGTGGGCGAGACATCTCCAAACACCTAGGTTATGTTAATGTTAAGCGGATCATCGCGTCCACGGATCGCTCCGGAGCGGATTCTGGCACCATTCAATCCGGAGCCCCAGACAGTGTTCCCCATGGCGCGCCTCCCGCGATCCCACTTCCCAATTATCGTCCCATCCCACCGGCCTCCGAGGACCGGCGGCTACCAACTTCAAATACGAAGATGAGCAGTCATTTAGCGCCAATTTGCATGCAGATAATACCAAAAGTCGCATGGAATTCTGCTCGTTAGATAAACCAAGCTCAAGACGGCAGGTCGATGCAAGGGCGCAACTTCGCAAATGGCGGGTTGATGGCTTGGCTTTCATGGTGAGGTTCCGTCGGGGGTGGAGATGTCACCTCGTCGACTGCCGAAATTGGACAAAGCTGCCGGGGGTGCCTCCGTGTCGATATTCGATACGAGATCGTCAACAGAAGATGGCATCACGCCAGTTGGGCGACTCAGACGGCCGGAAAGTCTGATAAAAGACGAAGACTTCCCCGCGATGGTCATGAGGTGTCACGCATTGAAGCTCAGCTCGATCGCCCGGATTCTGAGATCCTGTCATTCGTTTTAAAGTCGACCGACCATGCGTGTGGCGAGCGTCCTCGTTTCCGCGCTGGCTTTGGCCGGCACGGGTGTTGCCAAGATCTCCAAGCGTGCCGTTGACGACGATGCCCGTCCGTCCAACGACACTGCTGTGGCGCCCAAAAAGTTCATTGTTGAACTAGAGCAGGTGAGCATCTGAGACAAGTGCAGAATGAAGACGTAATGGAATACTGACTGCTGCCAGGGAGCCGACAAAGATGCCCTCGTCAAAGAGATCGAGGCCAAGGCCGGAAGCAAGGTCCTGAAAGTCTTCGACTCATCCATCTTCAGCGGCATTGCCGTTGAGTCCGACAGCGAGAACACAGACTCGCTTGAGGCTCTACTCCCGGTCGTCAAGGCGTGGCACTCCACCCGGATTCAACTCGCCCCCGTTGTCACCGGAGACTCCTTCAGCGACGATGCCGCCGCGCTCAACTACTCCATCCACTGGATGACGGGCGTAGACAAGCTTCATGAGCAAGGCATTTTCGGCAAGGGTGTCAAGGTCGGTATCGTGGATACCGGCACTGAGTACACCCACCCGGCTTTGGGAGGATGCTTCGGAGCCAACTGCAAGGTCGCGGGCGGATATGATTTTGTCGGTGACGAGACCAACTGGCCCTTCCCTGGCGAGGAGAGACAGCCGGACGAGGACCCCATGGACCAGGCCGGCCACGGGACCCACGTCGCCGGTATCATTGCCGGCAAAAGCGTGGAGTTTACCGGAGTCGCTCCCGAAGCCACCATTTACTCGTACAAGGTCTTTGGCCCTAACGAAGGCACTGGTGAGGAGGTCCTCATCGAGGCTTTCCTGCGTGCCTTCTCCGACGGCGTCGATATCATCACTGCTTCTGTCGGCTCGACTGGTGGCTGGAGCCAGAATGCCTGGGCTCTGGTCGCGGACCGCATCGTCCAGCAGGGCGTTGTTGTCACTATCGCCGCTGGTAACTCTGGTGACGTCGGCCCCTTCTTCGCCAGCAGCGGAGCCTCCGGAAAGGACGTTCTCGCTATTGGGTCTGCCGATGCCTCCATTGTTTCGGCTCGCCAGTTTGCCGGTACCTTCAACCTCGACGGCCAGTCGAACCGAACTATTCTCGGCTACCGTCCCGCCGAGGAGCTGTTCCCTGCGGAAATTGTCGGTTGGCCCATCGTCCCTGTTACTCTCAACATCAGCGTCGAGAACGATGCCTGTGAACCTTTGGCTGAGGGCATCAACTTCAACAATACCATCCCGCTCGTGCGGTTCGATGAGGGCTGCGAGGATTGGCAGAGGCAGAGATGGGTTCAGGAACGCGGTGCCAGGTTCATGCTCTTTTACCTGACCGACAGGCCTGTGCTCGGTTCGTCTGGCAGAGGCTGGGCACAGAGCGACTGGGGTCTGTTGTCCAAGGACGCCGGCGAAGCTATTGTCAAGACTTATATCGCTGGCGGCAACGTCACTGCCGACTTCTCTCTCGACCAGAACAGCAACTACGTCGCCATGTATAACTCCGGTGGCGGCAAGCCCTCTGTCTTCACTTCGTGGGGAGGCACCTTCGACCTTGAGCTGAAGCCCGATGTTACAGCCCCCGGTGGCCGCATCTTCGCTCCCTTCGTCGGCCATCGCTACCGCGATCTCTCCGGCACGAGCATGGCCTGCCCGTACGTCGCCGGTGTAGCAGCACTCTACATCTCCGCGCACGGTGGCCGCTCCGTCCACGGCGCCGGCTTCGCCAAGGCCCTTCACGCTCGTATCACCGCATCCGGCCGCGCGATCCCCTGGTCTGACGGCAGCACCAAGGACTTTGGCTTCTGGGCCCCTCCGATCCAGGTCGGTAGCGGTCTGATCGACGCCGCCGCCGTTCTCAACTCCACTTCGCAGCTGTCCGGAGAGATTAAGTTCGCGCTCAACGACACGCACCACTTTTCGCGCTACCACCAGGTCGACATCACCAACACGGGCGCCACGGAGCTCGAGTACCGCTTCCAGGTGCAGAGTGCCGCCGGGTTTGAGTCGTACTGGACCCCTGAAGCTGCGTCGAACCCGGATCTCATCGCTATTCCTCGCATCAAGGATTTCCCCGAGATCGTGCCGTTCAAGATCGATGCTGTTGTTGGTCTGCCATCCGGTACTTTCAAGGTCGGACCTGGGGAGACCAAGACTGCCAAGTAAGTTTTGTTGTAGATATGCAGTATGGGGTGACCGACTGACGCTGAAATAAGGTTCACCTTCGACATCCCTCAAGGGCTGAACTCCTCTAGATTGCCGGTCTGGAGCGGCAAGGTCTTGATCAGCGCGAGCAATGGCGATGTTCTCTCGGTGCCCTACTTCGGTACGTTATCCCTCGTCATCTGAGGCTTGCCCATACTAACCATCATGAAACAGGCGTTGGCGGAAGCATCAAGCATGACATCGTCGACATGTTCTACACCTCGATGGGATACCCGAAAATCGCCTCTGGCGTGAACCGAACACTAATCACCGAGAAGTCGAGGTAACCCCAGCCCATCTCTCAACTCCAGAGGGTCCAGCTAACACAAGTCCACAGCTTCAACTTCGACCTCTCCCTCGCGGCCCAGGACTTCGTCAGACTCCAAGTCGCCCTTACGTGGGGTACTCGCGAGCTCCGTTGGGATGTAAGCATCAACCGTTCTGATCCGCCGTTGACATTCATCTGCTAACCGCCGCGACAGATCTTCGAGCCGTCCTACGAGGAACGCGAATGGGTCTACCCTCCCGTCGTCGGCTCCAACAAGTACATCGGCTCCGTCGCCTCCTTCGACGTCTACAACAGCCCCAACTACCCCGTCTTCGACCCGGCCACCGACAGCGTGAACAACACCTTCTCCTACCCGCTCCAGTACCAGCCGCGCGACTCCCCCTACGAGTCGTGGTGGCTCGGCAAGCTGGCGGACGGCTCCCAGATCAAGCCCGGGAAGTACAAGTAAGTTGAGACCTTTTGCGCGGCGCATGTCCGAGTCTGACGTTTGTGATCTGCTAGGATGCGCATCGCCGCTCTGGTGCCGTTTGGAAACCCCAAGGCGTCGGATAACTGGGAGATCTACCAGACTCCTGTGATTGAGGTTCTGCCTCTGCCTGCTGGTAACACTACCGCCAGTCTGCGTCGCAGGGTGTTTTGATCGGGTTCCCTGCCATCTGAAGTAAACACCACCTTCCGATGTATATAGTTCCGTCAGTAGAACGACAATGACTTGGTATATAGTAATCTATACCTCCGGATTTGTGAGCGGTGTAGGGTTTCCGCGGTCATCTTATCTTGTGAAAAATGACCGAACGACTGCTGTGAGAGTCGCCGAGATGTCTCACGTCGTGTATATTCATCTTTCGAGTGAGGATGAGTAAGGAGACACAATCTCTCCACCAACATCAAGACATCTCAGCGTCAATCCGAAATAGGTGCGATGATTCCGCCACGGAGCCGACCGGATCGGAGGCGCGTGCATTTCCCGATCACCTTGAACGGCGCCGAATCAGGCCCCGTGCGTTTCCGATGTGGAGGCACTCACCGTCCGAGCGGGGCCGGGGCCGGAGTGTTGGTAGGGCCCCGTTCCCGGTGTGAAGTACGGATGCGTTTCCAGACGCATGCTCGGTTCCGTGTTTTTGGAAGGCCGAAGTTGAGTCTGCGGAGTTTCGCCGTTATTGCTATGTTGTTGGGATGAGTTCGGGCCACCGTTGCCGCAGCGTCCTGGTGTGCATCCGATGGAGCTGGGTCCCGGGTTCGGGGAACAAGGAGGGAGGTCCCGACGGACAATGTCATGCTACTGGTCTTCAGCATTCCGAGCGGTGAGAGAGTGGATTGGGCTGTGACGAAAGGGGTGGAAGAACTCAGGCCTCCCGACGTTTGTGTCTCACCGATGTATACCGAAACAATATTCGGTGAAGCGTCGGTGAGGCCAGAAATCTCACCATTTCCTCACATCCGCCCAAACCAAACCCTCTGTGCCAACTTCACCAACGCAACAGAGTATCTGTTGGCATTCTTCCCGAGCACAAAGTACCGTTTCACAGCCGTTCCAGGAACTCTTTCGAACCGCGATCAACCGCCCATCAAAAGCCGAACCTCACTCGCTCTCGGGTGCGTCGAGTTCATCCTCTCTCCAGAAATCTTTGGTGTTTTGTCAACCCCCAGAGCGCTCTTGTCTCACACCGAAGAAAAGCGCATGGATTTCCCCGATTCACCGTGCCGAAAACCCGAAAAAAGGACGCGCAAGGATCTCGCGCTGGTAGAACAGGGTGAGAGCATGATAGAAGCCACACAGAGTACGCGTACCGCAAAACCAACAACACCTCGTAAAACCCGAGATTCAAAATTCGACAGCTTGCTTCTGCACGCCCTATTTCTTCTTTCTCCCGCTTTCTCGAAACACCAAAACGCTCCTGCGTCCATCCGTACTTTACACCAAACACAAGAACTACGTTAGGCACATTTTAAACCTCGGATTCGCATTACTGACAGAACAATGGCAAACCCCGCATTCGTATTCCTCCTCTCCTCAACGGTCCGGAAGTCGTTCCCCGCAGAGTGGGGGGGATTCTTAGTCCCCTAAGCCACTTGGTGATCTGCGCAAGAGATGCCGCAAAGCCGCGACATTGCAAATCATATGCCGGTCCCGTATTCGGGACCAGCCGACGCTCTAATTGGACATGGTGAGGGAAAAAAGGGTCAGGGGTTCTCGCATTCTCTTTTTTATCAACCGCTTTTCTCCCATCGCGTTTCCCGTCGTTGGCGTTTCCCCCACCCCTTCCCTTTTTCTCCCTTAATTGTGTGCGTATACGAACCCGAGCTGGTCAACCGGCCGGCCGCTCCCTTCCTGCCTGCGTGCCCCCTCGGTTCAGCTACAGCTCCGTTAACGTCATTCTCGCGAAGTCGGTTTTCTTGAATGATGGAGAAGCGTACCCGACGACTCGGGCACAAGAAATCCAGAAACGGATGTGTGCGTTGCAAGGCGCGCCGGGTAAAGGTACGACCGCGTGCAAACATTGGTGGTCTTTTGGCGATGGAAACGTGTCTCAGCTGTTGGAGCGACGGATTGACGAGCGTTTGTCGCAGTGCGATGAGAACCGACCGTGCCATCGATGCGTTGCACACGGCGCCCACTGCAGTCTCTTGGACCCTCACCCGGCGGTGACGGGGCCGCTGACGCCGCCCACGACCTCCCAGACCCCGGGTCAACAATACGTCCCGGTTCCTCCCCACGGGATCCATGAGTCGACGAGGACAACGACGACGACGACAGCTGCGACAGCCGCAAGCGATGCCAGTTTGACGCCGACGGCAGGTAAGGACGAACCTGATCTGCAATCCCCCACCCCTTGTGTCTTCGTCATCCCCTCCATCTTGTCATTCATGCTTGGCACATCTTCCGAAGCTCAAAAACTGACAACCTCCGAAAGCGAGCACGTCACCGTACGCAAACGACCACCACTCGGCGGTACTTGCGACCGGCGCCGCTCCGGACCCCCTGGACCTCTCCGAGGATTGGCTGCAGAGCCTGCGTCTGATGCACCACTACAGCACCGTCACCTGCAACGAGTTGCCGCATGATGCCTGCACCGAAGAGCTGTGGAAGACGGCTATACCCGAGATGGCATGTTCCCATGTAAGCTTTTTCCCCTTACCACCCCTCTCCCTCTGTCCCCGGATTACCATCGTAAGAACTTAATCTTAATTCGGAGAATTGTGTGGTGTATATGCGTGTGGTCGCTGATTATAGTTTGCGCGTCGGTAGAAATTCCTAATGCATGGCTTGCTTGCTGTCGCGGCGCTGCACTACGCCCACAGCCACCCCTCGGAGCGGAGGAAGTGGGACATCATCTCGGTGCACCACCAGAACCTGGCGCTTCGTTTCTTTGCGACGCGCCTGAACGACATCGACACGACCAATTGCGAGGCCTACTTCTTCCTCGCGACGCTCATCTTCATCGTTAGTGTGTACTCCGTCGCCCACGCCGAGACCCTTGGCCGGCCGGTCGGTCTCGGGGACGTCGCACAGTCCTTCAGGTTCCTGCACGGGGTGAAGGGGATTCTCGATTTCCAGCCGCTGGAGCAGTGGAGGCAGCGCGGCGGGCCGTTGGACGTTCTCCTGCGGACGCCGCAGATCTCGCCCGGGATGAACACCGCGAGCCCGTTTCAGAAGCGGCTCGACGCCATAACGGCGCTCGCGAGAGAGGTCCCCGCTTCGTTCCACGACGTCATCAACGAGCAGACTGTCTGCGTACTGGCGCTGGAGTCGCTGCGCAGATCGCATCAGATTGTTACCACCGACGGCGAAAAGCCCGGCAGTGTTTGGGGCTGGTGTGTAACGTTGCCGGTGTTGTTCATCGAGATGGTCGGGAACGGACATCCGACTGCACTGGTGATTCTGGCGCATTTTGCTGCGTTGCTGAGGATGTGTGAGCATGATGACTGGGCCTGTGGAGGGTGGAGCAAGGGGGTGATGCTGATGGTCGACGATGTCATTGACGACGAGTGGAGGCCCTGGATAGAGTGGCCTAAGAAAAGTTTGTTGGAGAAGATAGATGTTGATAAGATGGATATGTAAATTGATACCCCTTTGCCTTTAGTAACCTAGCGACCGTCCCTATAGATGCTTCGCGTGCTATGATGATCCAATATTCTGAAAATCTTCCTGATACATGAAATGATGGTCATAAATTTAAATAAAAGAAACCTGCGCTTCAAAATAACTCAGAGCTTTCTGATCATGACAGTTTTGCTGGGATCGGGCATTGACTACTCAATTGTCAGTATGAGTTCACAGTACGGGTTTAGATCTACTCACGCCCGCGCCGAACTTGATGTTCTCATATCGCTCAGTGAGACCATCTGGCATCTTGACCTCGTAGTTGCACAAGATGTTGGCCATGATCATCTTGATCTCGTTGACGGCGAAAAAGCGGCCCGGGCAAGCATGACGTCCGTAGCCAAAAGTGAGATGGGAGGTGCCGACGCTGACGAATTGGCTCTGAGCAACGACTTCTGCTGCCTTGGTACCGGACTCGGCCTCGTCCTTGGCCTGGCGGAGCTTATAGTAGCGGAGAGCATCGAATTCCTGGGCGTTGGGGAAGACTTCGTCGTCGAGGTTTACACCGCCGGCGGGAATTTCGATAACGACGTCTTGCGGGATGACCTGACCGTTGGGGAGTTTGATGTCCTTGAGGACCTTGCGCTGGAAAGAGCCTAATAGTACAATTAGAATCTGTCAAAGAGTTTGTCCATGACCAAGAAATCACTCGACGTACCGACGGACAACGGAGAGCATCGAAGAACCTCCCTCAGGAAGCTGTCCAGCTTCTTCATGTTCTGCAATGCCGGGCTGGTAAATTCGCCTCCAGTTTCAAGCAGGGCTTGCTGTACGTCGTCTCTCAGGATCGGGATCAAATCGGGCTTGGCGGCGAGCCAGTAGAAGGCGTTGGTCGTCGTCAAGGAAGTCGTGTGGATGGCGGCAAAGCTGATACCCAGCTGGTTCTGAGCCAGGGCTCGATCCGTTGACTGTCCGAACTTGGCCTGGCCGTTCATCATCCACTGGAGCATGTCGTCGGGCTCCTGGTAGTCATCACTCTTGGCCTCCTTTGCCTTTCTACGGGCTTCGACGATGGGCTTGAACACGGCCTCAGCCTCGACGATGCGACGGTGCAACTTCTTGACCGGAGGCAGGAACGGCGCGACGAAGGGGCGAACGAAACCCGGGAGAAATGCGACGATGTGGACGGCGGTCATGAGGTCGATGGTGTAGTTGATGGAGGCATCGATGTAGCGCTCGTCTCTGCAGAGTTCGGGGCCGATGAAAACACGACCAGAAGCCATGGCGATGATGCGAAGGAGTTTGGAGTTGATGTTGACTTCGGTCCATTCGTTGGATTGGGGGAGTTCGAGGCGCATTGATTCAACAACTTCATCTGCGATGGTCGCGTTGAGACGGGCTGGCTACCATGTTAGCATACCTTACCTACTTGGCACTATACTGCCATGGGCGACTCACGAAGGGCGGGTGTCAAAGACGCTCGGACTGTGTGCACCACAAGAGGAGTGTCTGTCTCGACCTTGGTGTACTTGACTTGCATGGACTAACAAGTTAGCATAACGATGACTGTGAAACGTATTCCCGCTTACCTCGTCAATGGCCTTGTTGAAACTAAGAACATCGTCGGGAAGCTTCTTCAAGTCGGGAAGATACTTTGGTGGAACGCAAACAGTGTCACGCTCTATGCGAGAGTTAGCGGGATGCTAAGATGGGATGGGGTAGTGTAGTGTCGCTGTACTTCTTAACGTGACGACGCGGAAGATGCTGTCCTTGAACTGCGGAAAGAATTAGTCTAGTAGAATGACGGGTCCATACTCCATACTCACCTTCCTGTAGCCTTCAATGTAGTAGTCCGCTCCCTTCCCCGCTGCGAATTCTTTCCTCCGCTTCCATGATCCTCCTTGACCTCCAACAATCGGGACGTTGGCAAGCGGGTCGACCTTGAACCAGCTTTGCGCCAGGAGGGCAACGACGATAAAGATGAAGCCTGCGGTGGCAGCAGGCAAGTGCTTTGAGATTTGGTCGTCGAAAAAGCCTGCGGAGGCGACAGTATCGGTAACGTTCGCCATGATGGGTTGCTGTTTGATGCAAGTCGAGGCGAGAAGGAGGCACCTTAGTCCAGACGAACTGACAGCATCCTCGCCTTATGTAGTTGATCCATCATCTCGCATCATGACGGAGCATGGGTTCGTCAAATGTCGGGCCCGTACAGCCCCCGGGTCACAAATGAACGGCGTCTGGTCCGTCGCGAGCCCCTGAGGTCCAGCGCCAACAGGTCCACCACGCGAGCCATGGTTCCCCGCATAAGCGCATTTCCAGTGATTATGATTAGAGATGCGGTGTCAAGGGATCCACCTGGAATTGGTGCGCTGTAGCACTCGCGTGGGAGGACTTTAGTTGGCTTCGGATCGCGATGTTTGGTGATGCAGATCCTTGGTGTTTGGCGGGCCCCGGGACATCGTTCAAGGGTGAAGTGTCGGATTCGTGTTCGGATTGTGGATCGTCTCGTATCCCATGGAGATTGGCCATTGGCGGCTGCCAGCTGGAGTTTGGGACGGAAAGAGATGAACCTAGAAGTCGTCCAATTGGATGAGATGATGCCCCACATAGAGCTGCAGTCGGAAAAAGCAACGCCGGTTTCCGGGATGTCCTGGTCTGTGCTTTTTCCCGAGGACTCTTTAGTCAGCATATAGGTAGGTACCTGCGTACCTTAGGTAAGATTAGATTTGGCCCCCAATGGATTATTATGTCATCGCCGCAAAAACATCGGCGGTTAATTTCTGTCTCATCCCTCCCGGCGGCACTTTACCTTAACTGACCAGCGGTAAGTCTGGAACCGTCGGGCCCCTCCCGTTCGTCCTCAAGACTTGTCTTTGTTCCAAAAACCAGACTCGATTGTTTCGTTCGCAGACTTGCCCTTTACACAAAGCATTTTTGTCCAACCTCACCACTAAACATCGCCGAATGCGGATCATGACTTCGACAAGACGGAACATGATGGTGTTATCCGGAGATAACACGTGAGAGATCAGGTGCAGGATTCGGCAGCGATTACTTAGCGAATGCGACTTTCAGGCAGAGCGGTGAATCGGAATCTGTACCCGTACGGTGAGGTGGCAATCATCAACCCAAACCAACAACCTCATCACCCTTTGTGGTACACGACCCCGCGCGGCTGGCTGGCGGGCAAATGGTCTCGCGATCAAGGTTCCAACCGTTTCAACCCCGGAGACCCGGTAAACACCTTTGATCATGAACACCGACGCAAACTTTGACCAGAGCTTCACCCAACAAGGTGGCCACCGGCTGGCGCTGTACAGCTATGGCGCCCTTCAAGATATCTTCAGCGGCCCGGTCCTGCGTGCCTCGCAGCATGCAAACTTCAGCAATGCCACCTGGGTCTCCGCGACTGCTCTCGACGCTATCAAAGTCATGGACTTCACGAACCTCGTACGCGCAGCCATAGCCGCATTTCTATGGTGTCTTGTTGCAGCTCGCCCGCTGATTCGCCAAAGACCCTCTTGGTGCAGTGCTTTTGCCCAGGAGTCCCATTACTCCGATGCCCTTCACCCTCCACAGAAGAAGAAATGGACATTCTGGACCGTCTATCTTTTCATCGTCGCCGCAGCTGGTCTGATTCAAGCCATCTCTGCGGCCGTTACTCCGCCCCGGAGCCCTTTCATTACATCAGATCTCATCCCCTGGCTCGGTGCTGTTCTGATCACAGCCATTGATCGCCCTTCGAAGACACCAAAGACGCTTCTATGCCTCTACGTCAGCATACTCGCGTGTGGCGTCGTTTCGACAGCCTTCAGCTATAGACTCCACGGGACAATTTCCGCCTCGGTTCTGGCAGACCCGGTCATTGCTCTTGCAGGACTCATTGGCATTGTTGCAATGCCGATGCGTGATCCCCGACTTGGCGACGACGGAATCGCTAATAAAGATCCCTCTCACGAACTTCGCAGTCCAGAGGACAACCTTACTCTGTGGAGGTTCATGACGGTGTCGTGGATGGGACCCATGATCGCTAGGGGTTCCGAGAAACAGCTCCATGAAACGGACGTCTGGCAGCTTCCCTTCGAATTTCAGCACGATCGGCTTCACACCCTTTTCCGTGATCTTCGTGGCACAATGATGACGAAGCTCATCTCGGCCAATGGAATGGATCTCATCATACAATCTTGCCTGGGAATGATCGAAACCGCCGCGAACCTCTCGATCCCGCTTCTGCTCAAGCAGCTTCTTCAATCGATCCAAAACGGCCCGCAAAACATGGAGTTGTCTGTTCTCTACGCAATTGCCATCTTGGCTGTTCGTCTTGCGGCTTGCCAGGCCGCCGTATTCCAGCTGTGGTTCTCCAGACGTTGCTATGAGAGATCTCGGGGTGAGATGATCACAACGCTCTATGCCAAAACACTTTCACGGAAGTTCTTCGGTCAGCCTGCCGCCGAGAAGATGCTTTCCGATGAACAACAGGTCAACGACGACGATGATGACAGCGACGCAACCGCAAACGAATCCGACGACAGCGGCGATTCCACAGGTCGATTTGGCAGGATCCTTGCGTGGCTCCGGCCGCAAAAGAAGAACCAAAAGTACCAGAAGTTAAAGACGCACGAGCATAAGCAGCCTGCTACCACAGGAAAGATCCTCAATCTTATGAGGAGTGATGTTTACGAGGTTGCCCAGCGCTTCTGGGAGTTTCCCTCCCTGGTTACGAAGCCGCTCCAGTTCATCTTCTCCTTCGTACTCGTATGGGAACTTCTTGGGTGGTCCTGTGTGCTTGGAATGGCTTGCGTTATTGTTGCCCAGGTTCTCAACACCTTGTTTATCGCCCAGCTGCTCAAGAAGGAGCGAATGCGCCGAGCTGCGACGGACGCTAGATTGCAATCAACGTCCCAATTCGTCGAAGGAATCAGGCATCTTCGATGGTACGACTGGCAGTCCAAGTGGCTTGACAACATCATGGTAACGAGGCAACATGAACTCAACACCAGAATTGTGACCGGGCTCTGGAGGATTGCCATTGCGACCATCAACATTGCCTCCGGAACTCTCTTTCCTGTTGCCACCTTCTTCGCATACACCTTCCTCGCTGGCAAGACCTTGACGGTGGATGTTGCTTTCCCGGCTCTTCAGCTCTTCGCGATGTTGGAGACTAGCTTCAAGGAGCTCCCCAATCTCATAACCGTCGTTCTCAACGCCTCGATCGCGCTCGGGCGTATCGAAGAGTTTATGAGTGAACCGGACAAGGATGGGGTTTACTCTGATCACCTCACGAATGACATCAAATTCGGCAAAGCCACGTTCGCTTGGCCTGGATACGCTCGACCAGTATTGAGGAACCTCGACCTCAGCTTTCCCCAAGGCCTCACGGTGGTTTTCGGCAAGGTCGGGTCGGGCAAGTCGGCACTTCTACAGGCAATCCTTGGAGAGCTCGATCGTCAAATGGGAGACGTTATCATCCCGACCGAGCCGATTGGATTCTGTGCTCAAAGCCCTTGGCTGCAACACATGAGCATCCGCGACAACATTTTATTCTCCGCGCCGTTTGACGCAGCCAGATATACACAGGTACTCGATGCTTGTGCTCTGCTCCCGGACTTGGCTACTTTCAAACACGGCGACTTGTCCGACATGGGCGAGAACGGTATCGGCTTGTCTGGCGGCCAGAGAGCGCGAGTTGCTCTAGCAAGAGCCGTCTACAGCCAGTCTCGCGTGCTTTTGCTGGATGATCCCCTCGCTGCTCTCGATCACCACACAGCCGAGTCCATCGTGAAGAAGCTTTTCCAGGGATCACTGGTGGAAGGTCGCACGGTGGTTCTCGTCACCCACCGAGTTGATCTGTGTCTTCATCTGGCTCAGCAGATGATCGAGGTCACCGACGGTACCGCTCGGGTATTGAACTCGGAGGAGGCGTCTGCCGAGATCGCCAAGTTTCTGCTTGAAGATGACGACCAGGTAACGCACCAGGATGAGCATGAGCACACCATTGATGAAGGACAGCAAAGTGCCGCCATACCCAGCAAATTCATCGAGGAGGAACACCGCGCTCACGGCGGCGTCATGTTGTTGATCTATTGGACTTACATCAAGGCTGGAAAGCTCAAGTGGTGGGCCGCGCTTGTTCTCGTTTTTGGTCTGTTCCGACTGGGAAGCCTCCTCAACTATTGGTTCCTCAAGGCTTGGGGCGAGTCCTACAAAGAGGAGACTTCGACTCAGAATGCAGCTTCTGGTATCGACTCTTCTCACATGTTTGATGGGCTACCCAGTCCCGATGCCGATTTGCGCCCGTGGCTTCTCGTCTATCTCGGAATCGCTCTCTTCCAGGCCTTCATCTTCACCTTATCGGAGGGACTTGCTCTGCTCATGATCTACAAGGCCGCCAAGAATCTTTTCCGACGGGTCATCGAGAAAGTCAGCCGTGCGACCTTCCGCTTCTACGATGTCACCCCCGTCGGGCGTCTGATGAATCGCCTCGTTTCCGACATTGGAATGATCGACGGAGGCATCATGTCTCCGCTGCAGCAGGTGGCCTGGTGGTCGCTTGCTTGGTTCTCGAGCATGGTGGTCATTGCCTCGATCACGCCTCTATTCCTCGTATTCTCCATCGGAATGACGCTTTGGTTCATGTACATTTTCATGCGCTTCCTGCCTACGTCGCAGAGTTTGCGCCGGCTTGAAATGGTCTCTTTGAGTCCGTTGATGTCCAACTTCGGCATTCTTCTCGATGGTCTGGCGACCATTCGCGCATTCAAAGCTCAGCATCACTTCCAGAACATGAACATCGTGGTTACGGATGCTTTTCAAAAGATGGATCACTTCTACTGGAGCTTGCAGGCGTGGCTCATGTACCGGTTCGACGCGCTGTCAGCTCTTTCCACGTTCGCCCTCACTGTTCTTGCTCTATACAAGGGCCTCTCACCAGGCTTAACCGCATTTGTTCTCACTACAGCGTCATCATTTGTGGAAGCAACGCACAACCTTTGCAAGCAGTACGGCACCCTGCAAATGGACTTCGTCTCAGTCGAGCGTGTCATCGAGCTCTTACACATTCCCGAGGAGCCTTGCGGAGAAATCAAGCCACCGGCCACCTGGCCTCATCACGTCGATGACGTCAGCTTCGAAAACGTTACTTTGAAGTACGCGCCCCATTTGGATCCCTCGCTGTCGAACGCCTCCTTCACCATCCCCGGCGGATCAACCTGCGCCGTTCTGGGCAGGACAGGGTCTGGTAAGTCCACCCTGGCCCTGGCGCTTCTCGCTACCATCCACCCATCGGAGGGTTCCATTCGCATCGGAGAATACAACCTCTCCGACGTCGACGTTCACATCTGGCGACAGCGAGTCAGCTTCGTCGCTCAGGACCCGGTCCTCTTCCCCGGTACCCTACGGGACAACCTTGACCCGTTGCATCAGTTCACGGATGTCGACTGCATCGGAGTTCTGCATCGCGTATTGGGATCCAATTGGGATCTGTACATGCACATCGAAGGCGGCGGTAAGAACTTGAGCCAGGGACAGCGCCAGCTCGTTGGTATCGGTCGGGCTGTCCTGCGGAGGAGCCCGATCGTGGTGCTGGACGAGGCCACGGCGTCCATCGACAAGGAAACGGCTGCCCGAGTGCAGGAGGTGTTGAGGACCGAGTTGACGACGAGCACGGTTATCACCATCGCTCATCGACTCGAGGCTGTTCAGGATGCTAACTATTTCATCCGCCTGGACAAAGGCAAGGTGGTCGAACACGGGCCGACGCAGGGCCTGAACCAGTAGTGCATTCTGTTTGCTATTTACGTCGCACTATATACGAGCATCCCATTGAGGGGGGGCATCAACAGTTACCTTGTCATATACTATAGTGGCCAAATAGAGTTGATTTTGTGTTGTCTCACGCTACAAGTTCTCAGGCATTTGTCAGTGACTGGGCTGAATGTGAGAAATGCCGATGAGGCAAGTCTGGAACCGCGATCGGGCTTCACGAGTGCTGACTTTGGCGACGGCCTTGGCGGACAGCACGGCAATATCGGCAAGGCGGTTGAGGCTTAGTGCAACGAGCGCGAAAGCGACGTTGAGGCTCATCAATGAGCTGATGTGAATAACGCATGGCGGTATAGCCCGTCTTGTCTTTACTCCAGACGTGGTTCGTGCAAGGCAACCCCTGCCGGCGAATGTGTCAAACTGATGAACCATCGGGTCCTCCCGAACATGTCACAAGCCCTACGGCTGGGTCGGCAGGAACTGGTTTCTGGGGTCGACTACTCTGGCATGGCCCCCAAAGGCTTCATTCCGGAGGATCGTGGGTTGATTGGAATACGCTGATGGACCAGCCCCTCGCAAGACCAGATTCGCTTCCTTGACGAGTCCGGAGAAGTCCTGCCGAGTTGTCGGGGCTCTTCCGGACCGGCCGGTCGGCAGGCCAGCGGTTCACGGACAACGGGGTCGGCGAAATGTGCGAAAACTCTAAATCATCGCGAATGAGTCGTGATCCCTGACAAAACCTCCTATTTTCAGAGTCGGCTCCGCCACGACGGGATGAATTGGCAATTAACTCAATTCCAGACCCTCGGGTCCGCAGGGACTCAGCACGAACGGCAGTTCGGGAGATGTTGTATTTAATTACAGCCCCCATTCGCAACGTCAATCACAATCCTCCCTCTTCACCCCTCATCACCGCGCTTTGCTTTCCCAATCGCAACAAGTCTCTCACTTACAGTCTCTCGCTTTGCGTGATCTACATTCTTTTTCTTATCTAGTCACCACATTCTTTCTTTTTGAATTCACATTTTCCCCGTTCAACCCAAAAACCAGTCAACATGAAGGTCAACGCTCTCCTCGCCGCCACCGTCCTCACCGGCTCCGTCTCGGGCCTGGCCATCCGCCAGACGACCCCCGTCTGGCAGACCCTCCCCGCCACCCCGGAGCTCCCCACCCCCATCAGCACGGAGAAGACGCCGATCAACGGCATCCAGATGTGGTTCCAAAAGTACAACGAAAAGGCCGGCGGCGTGCCCATCGTCATGGACCACGGCGGCCTGGGCTACTCGGCCTACTTCGGCTCCGTCATCACCCGCCTCGTGGACGCAGGCCACTACGTCATCGCCGTCGACCGCCGCGGCCACGGCCGCTCGACCTTCAACTCGGCCGACGTCTTCACCTACGACCAGATGGCCAACGACATCCACGCGCTCCTCGAGGGCGCGGGCGTGACCTCGTACAACGTGGTGGGGTGGTCCGACGGCGGCATCACGACGCTCGCGGCGCTCATCAACTCCACGACGACCAAGCCCATCAACAAGGCCTTCGTCTTCGGCGCCTCGGCCAAGCCCGACCAGACCAACGCCACCTTCACCGACACCAAGATCTACAGCGAGTTCGTCTCGCGCTGCGCGACCGAGTACGCGACGCTCCAGCCGGGCGCCAACTTCACCGAGTTCGGGACCAAGGTCGCGACCATGGAGGGCACGCTGCCGCAGTTCACCGCGGCGGAGCTGGCCGGAATCGACGGCGCGAAAGTCATGATCGCCGGCGCGGAGCACGAGGAGGCCGTCAACCTGGACGTGCCGGGTATCCTGAACAAGGCCATCCCGGGCAGCAAGATGACCATCCTGACGGGTGTGAGCCACTTCGCGCCTCTGCAGGACCCCGACCAGTTCACCAAGGCCGTCGAGGACTTCTTCAAGGCATGAGTAGTTTGAGGGTTCGATTGGGCGTTTTTTTGAGGTTTCTTGTATTTGTGTGTTTTGGTGGAATTATATAGAGATTCAGGGAGGCATGTTGTGCGAACAACTTCGAAGCATAGCGTCTGATGAGATTTAGTTTCAATCCAACGACTGGAAGGAAAAAACTTGCGGTGTGTCTTTCGCCCACTGTGACTCTGACAACATGAACAAAACTTGCTAGTCGCGACCCATGCGATGCAATGCGACGCGGGTCATATTCAGCAACTATCCTCGACGCTATCGTGCTTCTTCTACGGGGCGAGCTTCACGCCGCATAAGCACGTAATCTCCGTCGGGGACGTCCAATGGGTGATCGTCTCTGCTGCTAACTGATGTGAGGGTTACGAATGCCGTCCCGGCGACCAAGAGCCCGGTCTCATTGGAGGTCCCCGAGACGAGACGGGACTAGCCCCGATCCTTCGGCCCGTTTGACCCCCACCCGAGGCAGCAGCGAAATCCTTCCCACCCGACCCTCCGACCGCCAAACTCCCATGTCCGCAGGCGTGGCGTCCGGCCGGGGGAACATCGCGCCCGAAATCCTCACGGGAGGCTTTTTTTAGCATCGGGGGGAAGGTTGTATATAAGGACGGCAGTCTGACCTCGATCTCGGACTTTTTGCACTGAGACAGTTTCCTGCTGATCAACGACTTTGTATCATCTTCTTCCCGAGTTCTACCAACCAACAAATCCTGCAACATCTTCAGGGGTTCATCGTATTGGAAATATTATACCTTTAACAAATCAACACTACTCGACGGATAAAATGGGTTCCGGACAGAGCATCGCCACAGAAATCGAGATCGCGGCACCGCCGGCCACGGTCAGATCAGTGGTAAGTTGAGATACACAAGGTACATTATGAAGAATGCGTTTCTGATCCCGCCAAGTTCCTGGACTGGCAACGATACAGCGAGTGGACCAAGGTCTGGACCATCAAGCCCAACGAGGACGCCAAGAAGCCCTCGGACCTGACAAAGGGTGACTATGTCGCCGCCAACTTGAAGGGATTCGCATTCAAGCCGGCGATGGTGGTGAGTCTCTTGTCTTAATACTCTCATAGTTGGATATCTTTCCTAACCCCCGCACAGGAAAATACGGAGGAGCTCTTCAAGTGGGACGGCTCGATCCCGCTTCTCTTCTCTGGCCAGCACTCTTTCTACTTCAAGCCTAGCGACAAGACACCGGGCGGGACTACTTGGGTCCAGGTTGAGGATTTCAGTGGCCTTTTGGCGTTCCTGATGAAGCCCGTCTTTGGGTTTACCAAGACGACGTTGAAGAACTGGAGGGAGTTTGATGAGGATATCAAGAAGGAAAGTGAGAGGATTGCTGTCCAGAATTAAGGCCGATATTATGTTTACGTTTCTAGATTTCCAGTGGCATGTATGAATCATTTTCTTTCTTCGACATAGGATGAGCGTGTAGGACTCTAGTCAAAATGACCCCTTTTGATGTTTTATATATAGGTAGCCCAAGTTTGCTGGCTTCATCAAGCATAATATTCGTAAGCAATGAATACTGTTCGAACCAGATAACGCCTGCGCTTCGACTGCTGTAAGAAATAACAGAAAACACGATGACCCTTTCTTTCGTTTCAAGAACTCGAATTTCGCCGATTGTACTCGATCCAAAACCAAGCACCAGCACCAAGAAAAGTGAGTAACATTAGCGGGAGCGTGACTTGAAGAAAACGCTCCAGGGCAACCAGCGAAAATTTCCCTCCGTCTTGAAACTTGACGACATCGGTACTGAAGAATGTCTGCAATCATTAGAATGATCCGAACATGAAGTTTTGCAGCACTTACGCATGAGAAGGTGGCGGGTAGGTAAATCAAAGTGACGATGGTCACAATCCGAACCGCAATCGCATCAATAGCGCCAGGTCGGCTTGTCTGTAAGCACTTACCGTCAACTTTGAAGAGAGCTGTGGTAATGAACTTGTCAGCATGACTTGACGTTGATCAAGGGTTGATCTTGGTCTTCGGTAACTTACGATTGCTTTACGATCAGCAACAGTTCTCATAAGAACTTTCGCCCCCGCAATTTGCATTTGAGTTCCGCATAAGTTCATCTAGTTGAAAGATGAATAGCCAACTATTAGTCCACAAGATATTTGCTCCTGTTTGGGAAAGTCTTTATCTTTGACAAGACCCCAGTAGATGGTTTGCGCACGTTCGGTAGAATCTTGGGGTGCACGCGTGACCACCAATGACGGAAGACAGAAGATGAACCTCGAGTCTGCCGTTCCGCTGGAAGAGGGAGCCAAATACATCCTGTAGACTTGTGTGTCAGAAACTTTGTTTCCTGGTCTGTGTATCTAGCAGCAGCCAAGCCGACATTTTCTCGTCAGGGCTTAAAGAGAGATTTCTCGAAGTCTCAGGACTGTGACGTCGGTTTGCCAGCTGACAGCTTTTCCATAATTTTACTCTCGTTAGACCAAAGCTACACAATCGGACGTTGGCTATGGTGACCATGAGGCAATTAGGCACTTTCGTCACATCAGGTGCCAAGCGATTACGCGATACGTAATGTGTGTTCGGTCAGAAGGAAGGAGACGTTGCGGTGAGTGGCTGCATCATGCATGCCAGCTGTCACCCGAGGCCGCAGACCAGCATGGCTGCATCAAAGTAGTTAGTACAAACGAGGTTGTCGCCTTCCATTGCCTATTGTGCATGTGGCACAAAAAGTCCGCGGGCCATCCAAAAAGTCTTTGTCCACTGATACCGTCTGTTGTCGACACTGTTGGCTTTGCATTATCGAGAATATCAGATATATGATGAAGCCCACCGAGTTTGTCTTTGGGTTCGCCTACCATGTCTTATGGCCGCAGATGCTCAGCCAAATAGCCGCCCTTGAAATCTTTGGGGTGACACAGCATAGACTACAGTCTCAGCAGTCAGCAGCCACCAACCTTCAGAAGAAGAAGATCACATGTTCTCATACAGATCGAAGTTCTTCCCGGGATGTTGCCCTTACTATTCTTGAGCACTTCGTCCCTCCTCAACCTTATTTAAAAGAGGGCAGCACCGAGATCTATGCCCGGGGGACCGGGAGGCGAATTTCTCAACAATCCCTTCCCTCTATTTGACAAAGAGCCCACCCGTGACAATTGACATGCGCTCTTGGAACCGACCCGACAGGGACCACGGGGTTAGGCGTCTCCAGCAAGAGGCGTCATCCCTGCCGCCACCACCACCTTCGGGCTGGGTACAGCAATCGGTGTCGGCGTATGATTTACGATGGTATCGTCTACAGAGATGGCTCGCGAGAAAGTTCAGGGAGGATGGGGCTAAGTTTGACAGGGGAATGGTGAGGTTCTCGCAGCAATCGATGAATCATCTGAGTTAAGGCTGATACTATGTAACAGGCGTTGTACGATGACACATTCTTCTTCTACTGCCCGAAGACACTATCGGAGGTAAGCTATCGGGCGCAAAGTCGCGTACGGAGTGATATGATAACAGACACAAGTCAGACAACGCGGAAATAGATCGACTTCGCGACAAGAGCAAAGCCGACGAGGAAAGGCGGCGTGATCGGCGATCCGTAACCCCTGAGGAAAGCCCTGAGCCAATAGGGAAGAAAGACGTAGCTCTTCAACAGTACGGATCTGGGTTTCCCCATCTTATTGATCATTCAAAAGCTTCGGGAAAAGAGAAAGAGCCACCTAAGCAACATACCCTGAGCGAACTCAAGGCAGCGGTCACTGGGGAAACGTCAGCTCTTCCATCCCTGGCCAGACAGGAACCTAACAGTCATCCACACATATCGCCAAAAACCGATAGTGCATTTCCTCATGAATATGAAAGTATACTGAAGTCTAAGGAGAAAGGCTTCTCGGAAGGTACATACATTGGCTGAGCTCATTACTCACCAGAAACATCTGTACAGTCGCTAACAGGTTGCTACGTAGGGGATGTTTCGACACTCGAACCTTCGCAGGAGCCATTGGAGCCCCCACCCAACAAATGGAGATTGGAGACAATCATCCGCTTCTTAATTGAAGATGCCGAACTGAACGACATGTGGCGCGAACTCGTCCAGCTCGCGGGGGAGAAAGAGATAGCCCAAAACTACATCGCGCGACTGCTTGCGCGATACACTCTGCAGCTTGAACATCTAACACCATGCGACGTAGACGGCAACCGGAGAAGTGGCCCCTTGCTTTCCGAGCTTGGACAGACTATGGCAAGTCGGATTATCGAAACCTACGCTTCAACTCTGGATACTACCGACGGCAACGATCAGTCAGATCCTCGTGCCACGACCAGCGAGAACACACCAAATGATGGCCAAGCCTCTTATGGAGACTTGTCCATGAGTTTCAACGCCCCAGAAGTGGACATAAGAACTTTCCTTCTCGGTGGCTCTTCCTTCCAGAACTTGAAATCGAACATCAAAATTGCCTTGACTCGAAATGTCGAGCCTCTTGCGTCGCCATCTTGGATAGAGAAGCTTCCGATTAGCTTTCATAACTTTCTCGACCATTGGAGGTCAAAACTCTTTCCAGAACCCGCTCGAACGAATTCTCAACGGATTCGCTGGACATGTGTAAGCTGGTCCGCTGTTTACATACAAGCATTACTGATTGATCAACGGTAATAGTCATGTGGCAGATTGATAGAAGGAGACTACATCGAGCTGCGCCCAGGAGCACTCAAATCCCTGGAGCGTCGACTCCAAAATTATTCGCGGTATCGGTTGACCGACATGGGGAAACCAACAGTCATCAAAGACCCCTGTTCTTCTTATGAAGGGACTGCGAGTATTTTGAGGGACAAAATACTCGGCTTCTTTCAGTGGCGGAGCAATCAAATTAATCATGGCCAAGAAATATTGCCGCGACATCGAGACAACACTGTCCCCATTGACAGCGCGCCGAAGATCGATCAAGGCCCGCAGACGGACGAGGCGGGAAAGTCTGAGACTAAAGCTAATCGATGTCTGTCTGATGATTTCCACAGCTTTTTGTTGTTATGTATTCCGTTTATGCAGAGGGGGACAAAGGCCTATCAACCACACATTTGCACAGTGGATTCTGATCAAGAGTTCTTCAAACTGATGGGCAAGCTTTATAAAGCGGAACGCAAAGAGTATCGCTGGAGCTGGCTCAAGATTGTCGACTCGATTCATTTCGTGAAGGTATGATGACCATGAACTCCAATGGCAAGACTTTACTGAAAGGCATAGTTCGAATTACTTCCTAGAGGCTTCGCCAATGTCTGGAAAGATGGATTCCTACCTATAGGAGATGGGTATGACTTTGACGAGCCTGAGACTGATCCTCCTCTGGACTCTAACACTTTGATGCACTTCTTCGAAAATCCTGGGCATGCCAGCAACGACTTGGATCTCTTCTATAAGTTCCCGAGGAAGAAGAGAGACAAGATAGGACCTTGCCCATCGAAACGATTCCCGCATGGGTGGGGTTTGCAGTTTGTCGAAATATTAGCTGGAAAGTTTGTTTTTATATTTGGCTTTGCAGGTTTCATTCTGAGTTTGGTGGCGGCAATTGCTTGGACAACAGCTAAGGACGATATCCAAGGAGGTTTTGGAATTGGTGCATTTCTTCTGACGTTCGTCCTGTTTTGTGGAACTATTGCTCACATCTACATTCGATGATAATGATGTACATCGATTTCTGGAGAAAGAGAATTAGGAAAATAGGTATTCGAAAATGCTGCTATTTGTATGTAAGGTCGGCCCCATGACCTCGCTACTACCACAACGTATGTCTGGGTCCACGTTTGGAGTGAGTGAAAGAATCCTAATGTTTTGTGTGAAAACCACTAAATAAATTAATAAATGTCTACCGTTTTGCCGCGTAATCCAGATTCATGGCGAATCTGCCACATCTGGGTCTGCGACACTCTCTTCGACTCGTATCTTCTTCAATCCAATCCCAACTACCCCAATGACACTAGCAGCTGCCATAGCGGCCGCAACAATGAACGTTCTAGTTACGGCATGATTGTATACGTCTAGAAGTATACCGGCCTGTTGTTCCGAGACCAGTCCTGTTAGTTGTGTGGCGCCAGCGTCCTTGATTTGCTGCATATCCACGTCGGGGAGCTTGGTAGAGATACCGGAAGCTAGGTCGCTCGCAAAGACCGCCTGGGAAATGGTGATGGCGGTGGTTGGCCCGAGACACTGGAAGAACAAAACGACCGCAACTCCGATGGCAACATCGCCTTCTGTGAGAGTGCTTTGAACGGCCACCGCAGCTTGCTGTGTCGAAGCTCCGATTCCAAGCCCGGCAATGACTTGGTAAGAGATCCAGTGGCCCGCCGTCGATCCTACTCGGAGGGTTGACAACAGACCAGAGCCCGCGGAGATTAGAACTGTGCCAGCAAGCATGAAGGGTTGGTAATATCCGGTCTTGGTGACACCCCAGCCGCTTAGAAAGATGGTGAATATGAAGGCTAAGCAAAGAGCGAGATACCTGACTCCTGACTGCTCGGGGCTGACACTTTGAATCGCCTGAAACCACAGAGGAACCTATGATGATGATTAGATCAGGGCTTTAGAGTGCGATTTGAGAAAAACAATCGCTTACGTAGTAAACCAGCGTGAAGAATGCGCTGTCCAGACAAAAACCGAAGAACGAGCCAAAGATTACCACACGCATCTTGGCCAAACGCGGTGGCACAAGAGCCTTCTCGCCCATCCACCACTGCTCTACCACAAAAGCGACAATAAGCACGGCAGCAACTACGAAACACGAGATGGTGCGACCGTCGTTCCAGGAGTAGAGAGTGCCGCCGAACTGGAGGGCGAGAAGAAAAGATGTAATCCCTGGAAGCAGGAGAAGCATGCCAAGATAATCTAAACCCCGGATTTTCTGCAGCCAAGGCCGCCGCTGGTCATCCGTTGGTGGGGGTGAGTCGATCAGGAACAACGTCGCAACCGCAGGCGGAGCCGCGATGGGAAGATTGATATAAAAGCACCTTAAAAACTGTTAGTCTGGATTGACTTGTCGAAATTCTGGTGTAACTCGCCATCTCCATGTGAGGTGACTGTTGGTGATGATGCCACCAACGACAGGCCCGAGAACAGCAGCAACACCATACACCATACCAATCGCTCCCAAGTACAAGGGCAGCTTCTTGGCTGGTAGCGCCGCTGAAATGAGGACCAGACTGCCACTTTGGAGTCCCGAAGCTCCGAGGCCTGCGATCGCACGTCCGACGATGAATACGGATGAGCTGGGACTGACAGCGCAAACCAAGGATCCGACTTCGAAGATGAGAAGTGAAGCCAAGAAGACGGTCTTGATATTGAATTGGTTGTAAAGACGGCCATAGATCAATTGAAAGGCGCACAGAGTCATCTGATACGCCGAGCCGTACCACTGAGGGTATGTCAGAATTATGCTGCTATTGTTTCTCGGCATCGCGGTATCAACTTACACCGACGTCCTTTAGCGAGCCGAATTGATCTGTGATTCTGGGGATAGCCGTGGCAATAATTCCCTCGTCAAGAAAGGTGCACAGAACTCCAAATGAAACGGCCAGCCATATGACGAAGACCTTCCAGCCTGGGAGGTTCTCTTTTGCTTCATATGAGATTGCGGGTGCGCGCGGTGCGTCCGATTGACTGCTGGAACTACTCAGATGAAAATCCGATACTTTTTCAAGTTGAGGCTCTATGCGACCATTAACTGCGTCGCTGGAATGCTGTTCTTTCTCAATGCTCATTTCGTGAAGCGTGCAAGCGAAGATGGGAGATGCGAGAATAGAGAGAAACTCCGAGTTCAACGTGTGGTAGATCCAAGGCCTGTTGTCTCATCTTACCTTACCAAGTTATTCTCGCAAGGCAGAATCATCTTTCGGAATGTCATATACTCTAGGCTGCCGGACTCGCCCCGCTGAGCTGGCTGACCGCCACTCGATTTGCCCCTAGACATGGACCCTCACGCTTTTACCAACCACATCAGGAAGGCAGGTAGAGAATCGCAAGTTGTGATGGAGTTGAGGAACGACCTAATGCTCAAAACTATCATGGTCAAGTTCGACGCCTTATCGCTGACCACCCCTCCCGTGGACCCGAAGGATCAAGCGGCACACCCTTGCTAGGCATCTACATGCTCAAGAAGCCATTCAAATGCGTTCAGTTGGTGGAGTCACAGAAAAAGATGCGCGTGTTTAGAATCCTTCACGAACCCATGCAAGGCACAATATGCAAGATCTCACCTGGCTGCGTCAACTACAAAAGAACCAATGGCTAGCAGGGTTGTCAACTCTCTAGATTATTGTAAGTGCAACCCAGTCGTCGGCGACAAATCAGCTGCTTAATGTACACAGCCTACCCCTCAATAACAACCACCATGGTCTCAGCCGCTTCCACTTAAGACATGTTTTTTAAACAAGAACCGAGGCAACGAATTGGAATTCACTATTGGTATCCCACCATTTGACATGGGCTGTGATATCACCACGCTAGTGGGCTCAATCCTCTTTGGTGGACTCTCGGCGACAATCGAATGACAACTCCTACACCCAGCACTGTTTTCCGTGAGTCAACTCAAGACTGTTGCCACTTGAACAGCCTTGAAGAGTATCAGCGATGCCTAACATGGGGGTCTAGAAGGTCGTCCTCGATGATGTGATCCTGGTACTAGACCTTCTTGGGTTAATTTATGCGAAGCTTCGTAACTTGATGGTCACAACGGAAGCTCCGGCGACCGTTGAAGGATTGCGGGTATAAGGCAGACAAGACCACACAGTTGCCTTTCTCGGAATATGATGGGCCTTTAGTAAGTCTAGATGGGTCTGAGTGAGGCATTTAGACAAATGAAGCCGATTATAGAGTCGACTAGGCGGTTTTGGACGTGATATTGATACCGTCATATTTGTCACGCCAAAACAAGTGCGTCGCTCGTTCAGTTGGATCCTCTTTCCTCCTTGAGGCTTTGTAAATACATGGATCTCTGAAGGAATGCTGCCTAAGCAATGAATTGAACGTGTCTAGTCTTCAAATTGTGCAGGTGGTGTGCTATCCTGATACCAGGTATCGGGTATTCTTCTGCTGGCACATGCCCTGATATATCATCGAGCATCCCATCGTTCGCCTTGGCGCCACGCCTTAAGGCTGACACCTTGCATACGTTCGGCCCCAAGCATACCGATCGCTTTTACTTTCCACGATGAGAGACAACATGTCTTCTTTCAACAAGAGTTTGAAGCTTACTCCCAGGCTACACTCTGTCAAATTTGTTTTCGATGCACCAACTCAAGCCGATGCAGAAACACCCGAAGAATTCGTTTTCGACAACCCATTCCCCAGCAATACCCCAGGAACTCCCAAACAATATGTTGTCAAAGCACCAGTAGTTTCGACGGTCGAATGTCGCGAGATCCGGGTGTCGACTGAGTCCGATCACAGCGCTTGCCAAGACTCGGAAGCGCTTGATGTAACGCACACTGAAGCAACGACTCGGCCAAAGGTAACTCGTGGGAAACAAACTAATTTCAGTCCTGGAGACGGATTGTACCAAAGCTTTGTGTCGCGCATGCGCGGCCCAACATGCGACTTGAACAAGACGAAAGGGTCCTTTGAGCTGTACTTGTATGCTGCCTGGGCCCTGGTGTTGTCTTCTCGATCCGGTAGTCAGGAAGTTGAACTTGGAATTCTCACACCCAGTTGTGCGAGTACTGAGGCCCCCCCTCTTTCCTCGTCGATCAAAGTCACTGTTGACAAGACAGGTGACATGGCAAGTTTTCTCAAACATATCGAGACTTCGACGAAGGAATCTTCTTCCCCAGAAACTCAAGCCGAAAACGGACACAATGGCAGTACGGAAACTATCTCAGCTACCAATTTGCGGACAGCTGTCAATATCACAACCTACGAATGTAACGCGGAGTTTCCGCTCGACACGGCCAATCACGATATTGCACTCAATTGCGTCATAGACGGTGACCAAGTTGCTATCTTTGCTGCCTTTGCAAACCAAGCTCTCTCGAAACCAGTAGTGAGATGCCTGCTCAATGATCTGGAGCATGTCTTCTGGCAAATTACTACCCCAAGGGGGTCCTTCTTGCAATTGCAAGACATTCAAATTCTAAGCCCTGCCAACCAGCGGCAGCTGGTTCAGCTTAACAGACCGTGAGTATTCATCAATCAAGTTTATATCCAGCAATATAGCCTAACAACATCCTTAGATTAGCTGTGAAAGAGAACATTTTCATCCATGATCTCATCGCCCAGCAAGCGAAGCTGCGTCCCGAAGCACAAGCCATTCACGCTTGGGATGGCGACCTCTCGTACTCTCAGCTTCAACAACTCGCCGAAAGATTTGGCCAATTTCTTTCCATGTCAGGAGTCGGACCAGAAACTATTGTCCCAATCATCTTTGAAAAGTCGGTCTACAGCATCATCGCTGTCCTCGGAGTTGTCAGAGCGGGCGGCGCTGTTGTGGCGTTGGACCCTCAACTCCCAGATGGCCGCCTGAAGATGATCATCGAAGATGTTCAAGCCTCCGTGGTTATTTCTTCTGCTCAATGCCAGCATCGAGTTCCCTCTCGCATCCAAGGAAACAACCGAGTCATCGTGGACAAAGCATTTATGACCCGCCTTCCGTCCGTCTCAACCCAAACAACTTCACCTCCTCCGTCCACCGATACTGCTCTCTACGTCGTGTACACGAGCGGGTCAACTGGAAAGCCAAAAGGTGTCGTTGTTACTCACGCCGCTTTCGCCTCTAGTGCACGAGGATACTCCAAGGCTATTCACCTGGACTCACCTCTACGCCGGGCCCTACAATATTCCTCTTTCTCCTTCGACATATCGATGCTGGAGATTTTCACTACTTTAATGGTTGGAGCCTGTCTGTGCATTCCCTCTGAGGAGCAGCGGATGAACAACTTGGCCAGCTGTATCTCCAGCATGAGCGTTAATTGGGCGATGTTGACTCCTTCTGTGGCAAGTCTCATGACTCCAGAGGAGGTTCCGGGCTTGGAGGTGCTTTGTTTGGTTGGCGAAGCACTTCCGCAGTCTGTCGCGGACAGATGGGCCGATCGCGTCAAGACCATCAACGGCTACGGGCCTGCAGAATGCTCAGCCATCACCATCGTCGATGAACCCAGGGTGCGGGGGAAGAAAAGTGTTTCTATCGGCCGTCCCCCGAACTGCGCTGTCTGGATTGTCGGCGAAAATGATGGACTAGCTCCCTTCAATTCCATCGGCGAGATCATCATCGAGGGACCCCCAGTCGCCCGCGGCTATCTGGGAGATGAGACCAGAACAAAAGAGGTTTTTCTTGAGAACCCGAAGTTTCTTCAAGGAGTCGTCCGTGATCCTGGACGTTGCTATCGGACTGGAGACCTCGGAAGCATGAATCCCGATGGCTCAATTGACTTCGTTGGTCGCAAAGACAGCCAGGTGAAAATCAACGGCCAGCGCGTCGAGCTGGGCGAGATAGAATACCACCTCAAGAGTGCTGTTCTCTCAGAGCTATTGAGGAAAGATCCCATCAACTCGTCCGTCGAAGTGGTGGTTGAGATGATCTACCCTCGCGAAGGACAACTGGGTGTTCTTTCCGCTTTTATCGCGTCTCGGGATTCAGCCAGTGGACACGGCAGATCTGAAAACATTCTCCTTGAAGAATCGGACCTATCCTGGGGACGCATAAAGTCGATGGGCGAGGATGTCTTGGGCAAGCTTATGCAAGGCCTCCCACTTTACATGGTCCCGAAAGCAATTGTGCCGTGCCGGAGATTGCCTCTGTCCCCATCTGGAAAAGTTGACAGGAAGGCGTTACGAAGTCTGGGCAACTCCATGACTCTGCAGCAGCTGATGCAATCTTCGACCCAACCCAACATTGTTTCCTCCACGCCTTTGGATCAGCGTCAATGTGTTGAGCTCAGTGAAAGCGATCAAGAGTCTTCGATAGGTCAAGATACCCTTCTCTCTGAGGACTCCCCCTCATCGGAAGCTTCAGTTCCAGCATCCTTGCCGGACGAAGAAGGGCTTTCGCCAATCAAAAGATCTCTTCGACAAGCCTGGGCTAAGATCCTTGGTTTGTCCGAAGAGTCAATCAGTCTTGATGACGATTTCTTCAAGCTGGGGGGCGACTCAATCGCAGCCATCAAAGTTGTCGCAGCATGTCGGCAGCTTAAGCTTCAGATCAATGTTTCCAACATTTTTAAGAACTCGGTTCTGAGAAAAATGGCATTGGTCTGCAAGAGTAGTGCCGCAGATGAACTTCTGGCATTTTCTTCTCGATTCACACCATTTCAGTTCTTCAAGACAGAAGAAATATCTGTATTACGGGAAGAGGTTTCTTTGCAGTGTGGCGTTAAGCCAGAGAGCATCGAAGACCTGTATCCTTGCACTCACATGCAGGAGGGCCTGATGGCAGTCAATCTTACACGTCCAGGAAGCTACACTGGCCGATGGATTCATCCATTGCCAAAGGACGTTGACCTGGCGAGGTTCCGGAAAGCCTGGGAAGATATCCACGCGGCATCGCCTGTTCTGCGAACACGATTCGCGGTCACTTCAACCGCAGGCTCTCTCCAAGCTGTCATGAGAGAACAGGTTCAGTGGCTGGCTTCTGACAACCTTGACGAGTATCTCAAAGATGACGATGCAAACCCTATGTTTCCCGGGGATTCGCTCAATCGATTCGCACTCATCACTTCACTCAATGGAGATCGGACATTTGTGTGGACCATTCACCACATGCTCTATGACGGTTGGTCCCTTGCCATGCTTTGCAAGAGACTCAATGAGGCATACCACGGCCGCACCATGAAGCCTGCAACGGATTACCGCAAGTTCATATCCTACACGCAGAAGCTGCAACCGAGCAGTTTCTCTCAGTTCTGGAAAGACGAACTTTGTGGCGTTCCTCAGTCGACGTTTCCTTCTCGACCGAAGCCGGGTCACCAGTCATTTGCTCGTGCCGTTGTCAGAGACTCGTTACAGCTTGACTTGGACCCGACATCTGGCGTAACCATGTCGACCCTTGTACGAGCCGCGTGGGCTCTGATGATCAGCCACTATTCTAAGTCTGAGGATGTGCTCTTCGGTGCAACAGTTTCGGGGAGAAATGCGCCCCTAGACGAGATTGAAAACATCGAAGGTCCGACCATCGCAACGGTTCCAGTGCGGGTTCGATTGAGCAGAGACTCGACTATCCACGAGTATCTACGTCAAGTTCAAGACCGAGCCACCGCTATAATACCTTTCGAACAGGCCGGAATCCAGCATATCAAGGCTCTCAACGAAGATACAAAGCGAGGCTGCGAGTTTCAGAACCTTCTTGTCGTGCAGGCTGGTGGCGGCTGGGACGAAATTGGCTCTGGTCCGCTGGGGAAACCGATCTACCGGGAAGAGTTCACCACATTCCCAGTGACGTGCGAAGTCTGGCTTCACCATGGCCGAGTTGAGTTTGCAACTCACGTCGACGAGGATGTCACCACCCGTATCTTCGTGGCAGAGGCCATTGAGATCGTCAAGATAGTGATGGTCCAGTTATCTCAGGCACTGTCTTCAAACGCTAAGTTTCAAACAATTTCGAGCTTGGTCTATGATAAACTGCCATTACCTGCATCGAAACCTCAAGGTCAGGATATTCAAGAAGCAGAAGTTTCAAAATCCATCCACGATCTTATTTCGGGCAAAAGTAGAGAACAGGCCAAGAAGGAAGCAATTGTCTCGACTTCAGACACCATCACCTATGAGGATCTCGAACGCATGTCGTCTGCCCTCTCTACGCATCTCACCGAGATCGGTGTTGCACCAGGTGCCATGATTCCATTGTGCTTTGAGAAGTCAGTTTGGACCATCGTAGCCATGTTGGGAGTCATGAAGGCCGGTGCTGCATTTGTGCCGTTGGATCCTGGTCAGCCTATTTCCAGGCTCAGAAACATCATCAAAGAGATCAAGGCCAACATAGCACTCACGTCTGCTTTCCATTCCAAGGCAACCAACCTTGGGCTCGCGACGCAGATCATAGTGGACAGAGAGCGCCTGGATCAATTGCCAAAGTCTCATGATCCATGCTTCAGTTCGAATCCTCAACACCCCGCGTACGTCATCTTCACATCAGGATCTACTGGCCAGCCAAAAGGAGTGATCATCCCTCATTCTGCATTCGCCCATGGAGCTGTCTCTCACGGAAAGCTTCTCGGAATGTCCAACAATCATCGCGTGTTGCAGTTTTCATCTTACACATTCGACGCCAGCTTGTTTGAGATTCTCACTACTCTCATTCACGGTGGCACCGTCTGTGTCCCAAGCGACAAGGAACGTGTAGAAGGCATTGAAGACTTCATGAAGGAAACCAACGTCAACTTATCACTGCTTACACCTTCCGTGGCCCGCTTCATTGCGCCCTCAGAAGTACCTTTACTCAAGACGCTGGTCCTCGGCGGAGAAGCGCCAGATGAGTCACTCATCAAGAAGTGGCTAGATGCCGGGACTCGACTGTTCAACGCTTACGGCCCGAGTGAGTGTTCTGTCATTGCGGCAATCCACGCCTACAGTCCGAGGTCAGACCCCCGTACTATTGGAGTTCCTGCCGGATGTTCTTGCTGGGTTGTTGATCCCGAGGATGACAGTGCTTTGGTTGAAAATGGCGAAGCTGGCGAGCTCCTTATTGAAGGTCAAACATTGGCTCAAGGCTATCTCAATGACCACCATCAGACCTCTACGGCTTTCATTGATACGCCATGCTGGGGACGCAACGATTCACGGACGAACAACTCGTTATTTTATAAAACAGGAGATCTGGTTCGGAAAGACCCAGACGGAACTTTGATTTACATCGGACGTAAAGATCTCCAAGTCAAGGTCCACGGACAGAGAGTTGAGCTGGGCGATATCGAATCTCACTTGACCGGGTGCAACTCTGTCAAGCGTGGCATTGTTGTGTTCCCTTCAACTGGCATATTTCAAGATCGTCTTGTCGCCGTGCTGGATCTTGATCTTCAAGATCGGGAACTCCGATCCGCTGCGAGACCTCAAAGTCGTTTGCTGTTCGAAGAGCAGGTTGATCGGATTAAAGCGGATCTGTCTGGCAGAATCCCTAGCATCATGATACCGACTCATTGGATCAACATCACGAGAATTTCAAGCAGCGGCTTCCCCCTTTCCGCCTCGGGTAAAGTTGACAGGAGACTCATTACCTCCCTGCTTGAGGAGTTATCTATGACTCAGTCGGAATCACTCATCAAGCTTGCTTCAGCACACAACGAGAGCTTGAGCGTTGGCCCGGACGAGAAGTTGGCGTACGGGCTAGCGTTGAAGATCCAATCTCTTGTCCCTGCGAAGTTTTCATCTGCTAGAGCTGCGACAGATCATTTCGACGACATGCTCTTGTCTTCCTCAGGTCTAGACTCCCTGACGATGATGTCTCTCATGCAGTTCGTTCGCATTACGCATCGGGTCAGAGTCGGTATGCAGTTCTTGATGAACGAAACCACGACAATCAGAAGTCTCGCCTCATTTATCGAAAGCTCAACGGCCCCTGAATCCACCACAGCGGCCAGCCCGCAAACTTCTGTTAGAACTGTCGATATCATGGCCGAGATTGAGCGGTATCAGACCGAGCTGTTGACTCCGCTAAATGCTCCCAGTGGGGTCAACAAGATTTCACCGAAAGGCCACGATCTTACAGTCTTCCTCACGGGAGCAACTGGGTACCTTGGTACTCAGATTCTCCGCCAGCTGCTGGAGCGGCCCGACGTTAGTAGAGTGGTTGCCCTGGCGCGAGGATCGACTGCTGAAGTGGCGAAGACTCGGGTGATTGAGACAGCCTTGAAGGCACTCTGGTGGACGGAGTTTCACGAAGAAAAGTTGGAAGTATGGAAAGGGGACCTAGGGGTGCTGCAACTCGGACTCACAGAGTCACAGTGGGAGCGCTTGGCAGATGGCTGCTCGTTCGACATCATCATTCACAATGGTGCCGTCGTGCACTGGAACAAGAGCTACTCTGCTCTCGAAGCCGTCAATGTCCGATCCACCGTCCAGCTTGCCGCCCTTGCGCTGCAAAACCCTGGCCTAAGATTCACGTATGTATCAGGTGGTCGCCAGTGCCGATCGGAGGACGAGTGTGAGGAAGACGTCGTTCGAGAACTTTCTGATTCGATGGGCTACAGCCAGTCGAAGTTTGTGGCAGAGACACTGGTCAAGAGAGTGGCCGAGCGACGTCCTGTCGGCCAACGAAATATTGCGGTATTCAGACCTGGTCTCATCATCGGAACGCCTACAGAAGGTGTAGCCAATCTTGATGACTATATCTGGAGACTTGCGGCAGCATGCATCGACATTGGCGCCTACAACGCCGACGACAACAACGCGTGGCTGAGCCTTTCTGATGCATCAACGACTGCTGCATCAGCCATCAACACGGCGTTCTCACCGCAGTCACTAGCACGACCAGTCTCTCATCAACAAGACGGAATGACTTGGGGTGCCTTTTGGTCTCTTGTCAAACGGGTGAGATTTGAAATCCAACCAATGTCGGGTCCATTGTGGCTGTCAACTATGAAGGAAGACTTGGCATCCCGAAAGGACGGGCATCCGCTTTGGCCACTAGCGCATCTTCTCGAGGATGAGTCGATGGGGTGGAACGTACACGTGGAGGAGATAAAAGAGCCTCCTATGAAACTCAGGATTGCTGTCATGAAAAACTTGAAGTTTCTGATCGGGGCAAGATTCTTTTCAGATCATGTTCATGTGGGCGATTCGGCCCAAACTTCGCAGGAAGGGTTTTCTCGATCATCGTTCAACCAATGAGGGCTTAGAAGTTTCGGGGCTGGTTGACTATCTCTGAATATTTAAACGGGAGATTGTCGTGTTATAAAACAATATTGCATTGACTTCCATCTCAATATTTTTGCATTGAAGTCACTTTTCCCAAATATGAAGCCGAGCTATTAAGACTTATTTGATGTGATTCCAGACTTATTGTTGTGCGTAAAGGTAGATAATAGTAGGATTGGAATCTCGCAATGCCCAGTTGGACAAACAAGATTCCATATCAAGGCCGGAAGGCCTCAACTTCCTAGCCAACCCGAGGAAAGCTTTTGTTGAACAAACCACCAGCATCCAACCTCCCCTTCAACACCGAAAGTCGCCTGGCTTCCGTTACACCAAACAGCATGACAGGATCAGCATCTTCTGGCGGCGAGAAACTCGCAAAGCTTCTACTGAGCGACATTCGAGATTCAAGCACATCCTTCTCCAAACCCAACACCCATCTTTTCGACTCTTCAAAGGCATCACCATTGAGCCCCCAGCCCAGACTTGTCCCACCGTGTAGACCCAAAATAATATGATCCCTTCGATTTGAAAAGATGCTTCCGATTCCATCCGCGATACTCTCCTTGACCCCCTTTCCATGGCTATTGTGTACGACAACAACTGCAAGAGGCTGGGTTGGCTGATGGCGCGCCAGTATCGCTCCGAGTTCGGGCTCGAGGTTGGCAACGTTGCAACTGAGGAAGAAGGTCGCGGATGACAATTCGCCTCCTCCAAAAGCTGCGGGAGTTGCTGTCATCAAACGCACTGTTAGTATTCTGGTATCTGTAGGCTTGAGCAGATGGCAACTTCAGACTCACTTTCATCAACGCTGTCAACCAAAACAGTACCGAGCCCTCTCATCTTTTGAAGAAAAACCTTTCCAGGGGTGATATCGCCGCAAACTGCAGTCCAGCACCAGTAGAAAATGAAACAGGGCTCGGAATGAGGTAGCTGGAGCATTTGGGGTCGAGCGACTATGGCATCACCGCTGAACTCGTCAGGAACTTATCGCTCACAAGAGCTTGGAACTTGCTAAACACCGCCCCGGCTTCTGTGAGTGCAAATCCCAAGAAGCCGGCGTAGATCTTGGGCGTCGGGTAGACCTTGATTGGCAGCTCGACTATAACACCGAAGGTTCCAGCACCCGCGCCACGGAGAGCCCACAGCAGCTCTTTATCGTCATCGGTATCAATGATATTTCCATCAACAATCACAACTCTCGCGCCGACGATCTGATCGACGCCAAAGCCGTATGTTCCAACGTAGAACCCGTAGCCGCCGCCGCATGCCCAGCTGACGTAGCCCACAGTCTTAACCTGACCCGTAGGGGTAAAGAGCCCTCTTGCCTCAAGGGCTTGCTGCAACGAGCCAGCGATTACGCCTCCGCCGACATGAACGGTCTTCTTATCAGCGGCAATGTTGATAGAATCCAGTTCGCGCAAGTCTAGAACAGCCCGTCCTTGATCAGCGAACGGCCGAAGAAATCGTGCCCGCCAGATCGGACGGCCAAGGGGATGTTGTTATTCGAGCAGAAGGCGACAGTTTTCGACACCTCGTGTTCGGATTTCGGACGTGCTATGGCCAGTGGTTTGTCGGTCAGGGCAAGGTTATAGTAACTCCTGAAGTCGTTGAAGCGGTCGCTCCCTTCATCGTATACGTCGAGACTGGGTACTTGGTTCGTCAAAAGATTGATGAGAGTGGTAGGATCTGTCACCATTTTGTTGGAGATAATGAAACAATTTCTGGAGGGTGCTCTAGAAACGATGACGAGAACAGGGCGATCAACAGCGACGGGATGTGAATGGTCGTTATAAATTAAGAATTTGATGTCCCAGTTACCGGACTGTTTGTCATTCTGTCGACAGCTTTGTAACTGTCAATCAATGCCGGCTGGCAGCTGGGGATTTCGGGGCCAACAGAAGGTTTGGGGACAGTCGCCAGAGATCATGACGGATCTATTGATTCAAGCGACCAGGCATCAGTGAGATGTCCGCTCAAGTCGTCACAGCCGCAACCACTTCCAAAATGGAAGACTTTCGCCGGTTTCCTACCAAAAACAACATCGGATGCTAAGAACGCTTGAGCCATTTTGAGTGGAATCCACATCTCGCAATTTGTCCAAACAAGGAAGGTGGAGAAAATCCGCCATCGTGAACTTGAATCGTGAATGACTTCATCTATGCCAGGCCTCAGCTTCCAACCTTCCTTTGACAGCGGCACGAAAGACTAATCATATCATCATTAGTGATGCAACCGGGTTCGACAATATCTTGGAAACTTAGAGACGGTACCAGTATGCCCAATTACCCCCGCTATCTCTATGCCTGTCGTTCAACTGTGCAGGCAAGCTTGGAGTATACGATGTTAGCAAGGTTGACTGGCGTCTATTCAGGTTCTCGAGATTCGGGACCATGTTTTTCTCTTTAGATTTTATGGTTATTTTTCAAATGGCATGTCCAATTGCTTGTTAACGCACATGGAGTAGCTCGACGTACAGAGATCTTTAGACCGGATGCACTATGCCTCCGGAACGCTGGACGGACAACATATCAAATCAGGTACCGCTACTTGGGTGCTCGCTTATCTTCCTAGAACGACAGTTCAAGCGGGACGTCAGGATGCGTTTGATGTAGAGCTGTAGATATTCCGCACTTGGCCCACAACAGCCAGGAACTCTGGGCAGTAGTGACTCATTCCCCGAACACTTCTGAGTTTGGCAGGTTTGCATTGCCAAGGAGGGTGATCACGCTTTCTCGTGTCATATTCGCGGCTTTGGAGTGGGCTGTGCTTGTGGACTCTCGTTCCGCGCCATGGTTGTTATCGCGTCTTCTGAACAGAACTTGCGAGTTGAAGCCTGCAAGGCCCGCGTGACGGCAGTGGGGAATTCCAAACCACAGAGACAAATGGAATAGATCATTCGGCATCAGAATGGTTCCAGAAATTATAAAAAGAGATCTTTCTCTCCCAGAAAGGCGGTCCTGATGCTTTCCACAACCAATTCCGGGCGGCCATAAAACTCAGTCACAATGCAATTCTCCAAGGAGCTCGTCGACATCTTCCGCAAATCTGAGGGCCAACCCCTCCCTCGCGTCACACTTGGTGCTGTGACCATAGATGGTATGATTTCCCTGAGACATCATGACAGAAGGCATGGCATTTGTGATTAATTCAGTTCACTCCACAGACTCTCTTCACTTTGCCGAGTCTTTCGAAGACGGTGAAAACTCCACTGACAAGAAGGGTACCGACGCCGTTCATTGGATCGCTTCATGCACCAAGTTCATTGCGACCATTGCTGTGATGCAGTGTGTCGAGCGAGGCCAACTCAAGCTCGATGAGGACATCTCAACTGTTCTTCCCGAGTGGAAGAACCCCAAGGTTCTGGTCGGTTTCGACGACGCCAACGAACCTCAGTTTAGACCTTCGAAGAGGGTTATCACATTGAGGTGAGAGAAGTTGCCGATATCGAGAGTCAAGACTAACTCAACATGAGACATCTATTGACGCACTCGAGCGGTATGGCCTATGTCTTCATGCATCCGTTGCTGGAGAAGTACAATGAGGTCAAAGGAATTGACAGGTCTCCCATCGTGGAAACAAACGTATGTATATCCGGTAACTATCCTATGGTCTTGTAAAATATCTAACCCCACGCTACCAGAGGGAGTCGTTCCATCCCTTCTTGGTTTTCGAGCCTGGTGAACAGTGGATGTACTCTCCTGGCATTGACTGGGCAGGTTTGATGGTAAGCTGAATTCTGAACTCTCTGCCTGGGCTGCGCTGACGGCACAATGCCAGGTTGAGCGTGTCAACGGGGGTATGAGACTGGGGGAGTACATGCAGAAGCACATGTTCGACCCCCTGTCTATCCGAGACATCACTTTCCATCTTGAGCAGCGGGAGGATCTGCGATCCAGACTCGTGAAGCTGTGGGAGCGGGACGGATCCAATCTCAAGGAGAAGCATGACCTTTGGTGGCCTGATCCCGCTGTTGACGACATGGGAGGTGGCGGCATCTACACTACCGTCACCGAGCTACTCAAGCTCTACAAAGGCTTCCTCCAGGGCAAGCTTCTTCGGCAGGAGACCATGGACGAGATGTTCAGGCCTCAGCTTGAGAATCGCAAGGGACTCGACAAGCCTGGTGATTACGGTCTGGCAAACCGCAACGCGATCTACAACGCCGTTCCCGATGACGTGTCCTGCAACTTTGGCCTGTGAGGTCTCTTTACCACAGCGACGGTGCCGGGGGGTCGAAGTGCAGGCTCACTCACGTGGTCGGGCTTGCCGAACTGCTACTGGGTAAGTTGATTTGCCTCGCTGGGATTCTCTCTGCTAACCATACTGCAGTGGGTTGATGTTCAGAAAGGCGTTGCTGGCGTGTACCTTTCGCAGCTCTTTCCCACTGGTGATCAAAAGGCAGTTGAGCTTCTCCATGAATTTGAAAAGACGGTTTATGCTGCTATTTGAAAATCTTTATTCCCTTCGAGAACTCGAGGAGGCTTCACGTAGATAGCACAATAGATTACAGAACTTCTGACACCAATTATTCGAGCTTTTCTGCAGTATAGTGCAGATTGTTGTTCCGATCAACTATGGGGCACAACATGAGTGCGTCTTATCCGTTGTGAGCTGAAGATCCATCCATCCACTCGATGATTTAGCACTTTTGTGTGACTCAGTTGAAATCTATGATATTCTCGAGTTATTGTGAGCTCGAACTTTGAAGTTCTCCTGCTGGCTTAATTGAGAATAACGTTTCTCTGCGGAAACGTTGAAAGCATTTGAAGTTAAGAGAAGCTTAAAATGACTTCGTTATGGGTAGCGATATTGAGTCGAGGGTTTGTTACTACTAACAGATTTTCACACCCCACTCCGATCAGTGCGTGATGGTTCAAGCAGACAGCATGAATTCTCACGCTAAACTTAGTTTCCTACCCAACTTTCAGTAACTTCTACAAGAATCCATATAACACGGAGAATGAACAATAACACATGTCGAGTGCGTTTTGCCAGTTCAAATGCAGCTCAGGTTACCGGCTCGGCGCTGAGTACTGCGGCCCACCACCCCGACCCCGGTACATCTTTGGAGATCAGTCTTCCAACACAGCGACCGCAGCGAAAGAAACAACAAAACAGAAGCAAGAGCAAGCGCGGTTGCAAAGAATGTAAAGCCCGCTGAGTCAAATGCGACGAGACCTACCCCGTCTGCCTCCGCTGCCAGCGCCGAGGCTCTGTCTGCCACCTCGACGCGCCACCGACCACGCAATGGCAGATCGAGATCCCACTGCCTCTCACAGAGCCGTGGACAGGCGCCGTCACCCCGGACAAAAGGCTGCTACATTACTGGCTGGGGAATACCAGCCGGATGATGACATTGACTCTAGACGACAACCCGCTGTCTTTCCCACTAGTTGAGCATCTACTCTACACGCCGTCTCTGGTGCACGCTGTTCAAAGCGTCAGCGCAGGGCAGAAGGGTTTCTTTGGTGCTACAGCAGTTCAGACTTGTCTTCGGGAGAGGGGTCTCGCGATCCGAGCACTTCGCATCGAGTTGCGGGATCATGAACTGATCAAGCCGGCCTCGCTGCTCAGCGTGTTTCTGCTTGGCATCTCTTCTTCGTGGACTGAGGAGAAGCCCATTTGTTATGGTAAAGAACACTTGTCAGGGGCACGTACGCTGCTTGCCAAGGCTCTGATGGACGAAAAGAAGAAAGACGATCCCGTTATACAGTACATTCTGGGCTGGTATTTGTACTGGGATATGACGTGCGCCTTCGTTGCGGAGCCCGATGATTATGATGCTTCGCCGATGAACGAGGTGGAAGTGGTCACGGCGATTGAGAGGAGTAGAACATCGTTCCATCCCATGATCGGATTCTCGGCGAAGCTGTTCTACAACCTTGCCTCAGTGGGTCGTCATTGCCGGAGAGTACTGGCAACGGGCGTCGGTGATGCGGATCTCGAAACCATGCTTGAAATAGAGTTACTCTCCTGGAATCTTGATCATGGTGACAAGACGCTGATAGACATGAGTTTCGCGTATCGGAACCATGGTCTCATCATGTTGTACGAAATTTACGGGCGACGACATCAACCGGAGGTGAATGTATACTCAACGATGGGTAAAGAACATGATCTCAGCTGTGTTATCAGACTACTTGCTATGGAAAGCTTGAAAAGACTGCTGGATACCCCTATTGATGCAGCATGTATCAACTTCCACTCAATGCCGCTCCTTACGGCCGGGGCGCAATTGCGACACGATGACACTCGGATGCGAGTGAGAGTTGTCGACCGCTTTAAGGATTTATACTCGACAAATCGTATCATGGTTAACATATGGGCTATTGAGTTGTTAGAGGAGCTTTGGGTATTGCGCGACGGCGGCGAAGTCATTTCATGGCCGGAGTTGCTGCTGTCCAAAGACTGGACTCTCAACTTTGCATAGGCAAGGAAATGCGTATGTATATATATCAATATATTATACATTATTCTATGTAGACGGACTCATATATGACCTGGAGTCCGATACTAAGTTGTTGTTTTCATGTTCTGCGTCGAGGCACCTCTTCATGGATGCGATAATTGACCGAGTCTCATTTTCAGGAAAGACCATAGTTGATCCTTTGATGTCTTGCTGGAACTGTTGCGTATGGCACTCCGAGTTCCATTCTGAGAATATGACATGCCAGGCGTAGACCGCCCTCGAGCTGTCGTCCAAATGGCAGGCCGAGAAGGAAAATTGATAGGACTGCGGTGAATGCCGTCCCAGCGTAACAGAATAACACCAGCTGCTTCATCGTGAAGAGCAGGAGGTTGAAGAAGATTGCTATGAGTGATCTGCTGGGATACGGTAGATCACCGCGCTCTCGTTTCTGCGACATCCCTGGGCCGAGTTCGATGTTTTGGATGCGTTTCCCAGGAGACTCCAGACAGCCGGTGGCAATGTGAGATGGTGGAAGTAAATCTAGACCTTAATAATTCCTCGATTACAGAACTTTGCCAGCTTGCGTTAGCCTAAGCTTTTGAGTCTTCGTGTTCAACTTACAAAGTCTTAGATTTGGCCGAATTATATCTGATTAAGATACCGGGGTGTCTAAGTAGTGAGCCCAGAGGTCGTCCTTCTGAACAATGGCGGTAGCAGACAAAGAAAGCTGTTGGAAATCAGTCCTTTTTCTTCGAGAACAGAGGCTTCCATTTTCGCTCAAAAAGATCATGTTCATTATTTATCAGGAACCGTCGTGTAAAAAAGCCTAAGAACCCCCAAACACAAGAAACATTTGTGGCGTATGATCACGAAAATGGCATCAGACAGGGGTGTGAGCCACCCCTGCTGACGCGCGCCATACGGCCTTCTACGGCCGGAAATATCCATTTCACGGTGGCACGGCATGCGGAACGCGTCTCATAACTGCTCCCGAGCCCCGGATTAAATCTTTGACGTGTGACCGTGTGTCACGTTCGGAAGAGAGAAGGACGCGGGTGATTCTTTTGTGGACCTCTTAGGCACATGTTCTTCAAATGCCTGCCACCCGCGCTTGCGAAAGTGATGTGGCTTGTCTTGCCTGGTGGCGAGCTTGGCCGTGGCCGCAGTGCCTGAATGCTACCCTGCACCCCTGCATGCGTAGTTCCTGACGTGCGTTTAGATGTTTGAACAGTCCTTTTAGGGCACTACTTGCGACATTGTAGCGAAGTGTGAGAGGTAGAAATAATTGGTGCACTGAATATCGTTATTTAAAGCGATCGCATAAAGTTGTTATAAGACTATCAGTCAAATTTCAGCCTGTAGAGACGTCCAATAAACTGTTCGGCAGGCTTGCGATTCTTCTCAAAGAGATAAGATCGTAGTTTGAACCGCACTTTGGGAAGCCTGGATCGAAGCAAAAGTTTGAGGCCTTGTCGCTTTGAAGCATTTGCTTAGGTAGAGATTCAATCGTCGAAGTTGGAAGTTAACATCCCGGCATCATCATTATTGTCGTTCTTGTCGCTATCATCCACGACTGGACTCAAGTCATTGCGACCCTCGCCTCGGATTTCAAAAGCGGGTCTCGAGGCCTTTAGAGTCCAGAAACAGAGGTCTAGGTCGAGGTACCTGGCCTAGCTGGCCAATCTCTGCTGGAGAGCGCAATTATGCCGACATGAGACACACGAAAGCGACAGACTCTGGGGAATTATCTCGTCAGAGGCAAATTCGGGTAGCAGTAAATGCGAAGGTCGGCGGCAGTTATCGGACGAATGCCGGGTGGCCCCACAGCGGCCCGGAGGTTGAAGCGGGGCCAACTATCCGGCCAACACCCGACCTTCTCTAATATGTACCTCACTTTATAATTAGATGAAAACAAGCGCAGCTTACTGTCACATAGAGAGCGGAATTACTGAAATTCACTTAGATATAGCTTAACACGTTCTTATAATGTTATCAGTATTGTTATTCCCGTTACTATGGCTGTTATCATCGTCATCGTTGTCATATTGGCAATTCGCAATTGACACTGGCTTATCATGCTGCTTCCATTGTATCGTAAGGCATAAATTCTGCGCGACGACAGAATATACCTTGCGAAAGCTGCATCTGGTGTTTTGTAAGTTATGGATGTCACCTTCCGCATCTCTCTGTTCTGTCGGGAGAACCTCGGCAAAGCCCCTTGTCTTGCCTATTTTGGCGGGACCCCTGCCGCACCTGCCGCACGTTGATGACACCTGTAAGCTACGGGCCAATGCGCCGTTGTGACGATCTACCCGTCGCCCTCAAGCTGAACGAAACCACCCCCAACTTCAACCTGTTCTCTACATGTGAGGCAGCTTCGCAAACGCGGCACCATGCGCCGTCTTAATCTGATCTTGATGGCAGGGCTCTGCGGGGCCCGCCATCCTGGCTTCAGCATTCACGATGACCTCGTGGCATATCCCCAGGTACGCACAGAGAGGCCCAGGAGAGCTTACGGAGCAAGTCTCTAACCAGCGTGTGCGCAGTACGAGATAGTCTTTTCCGAATCCTTCATTTCAGAACACGAAGCGCAAGCCCTCCTCGACCGTGGGAATTCCCATTCCACGTACTCCGCCGAATTCTCGACAGCCTCCGACGTCTCCCAGAATGTCCGCGAATCCACCGGCGCCGACGGCGGTGTCGCGCCCGAGATCTTCGAGCGCTACGAGGTCATGAATATGCACCCGACAAAGTACCTTTGCTCGATACCCATCCTAGAGCCACAAACGCCAGAGAATCATACGGCGACGGAGCTTGCGAAACAAGAGGAGGCGCGGGAGCTGGCCAAGGCCTCCGCCCACGGCTGGGAGCTGTTGAACGAGCTCGACGGAAATTGTCTGTACTTCATGTCCGGATGGTGGAGCTACAGCTTCTGCTACAACCGCGATGTTGTCCAATTCCACGCGCTGCCCACCGTCCCGAACGGACAGCCCCCGGTTCGCGACCCGCATACCGCCGAGTACGTCCTGGGCAGGGCGGGCAAGTCGCCTAGCCAGCGCCAGCAAGCACAGAACCAGCAACAGCAGCAGCAACAGCAGCAGCAGCAGCAGCAGAAGCCTGTGACCAAGTCTGGGGATCCACCGGCGAACACGGATTTGCAGATCAAGGGGGACCAGCGATACCTCGTTCAAAGGATGGACGGCGGAACGATCTGCGACCTGACGGGCCGCGAGCGCACCATCGAGGTGCAGTACCATTGCGTGCCAGGCATGAAGGGGGACCGCATCGGTTGGATCAAGGAGGTCACTACGTGCGCCTATCTCATGGTGGTCAACACCCCGCGGCTCTGCGACGACGTTGCATTCCTCCCGCCCAGGGCCACAAGTGCGAACCCTATCAGCTGCCAACTCATCATTCCCGCAGACAATCCCACAGCACAGGCGGAATGGCACCGCTTGAAGACGCTCGAGGCGCAGGAGGCGATGGCGGGGCAAAAGCTGCCGGAAGACCCCGCCGCCGAGGGTGAGGAGTCGCTGCAGAAGCAGGGCCAGCAGGACCCGAATGCGAGGGATAGAGCACAGAAGGGTGTGAATGTGGGCGGCGTCATCGTCGGCGCCCGCAACGTCCTTGCTGCTGCCGACGAAGACGGCAAACCCCCTGCCAAGCTTGCGCCGCCGCGCAGCTACCTCCCCGGTCGTGGTCACGGGCCTCTGGTCGAGATCATTGCTAGCGCGAAGAGCAAGGCTGACGGTGGCGAGGTGAAGCTGCTGGACAAGGAGGAGCTCGAGAAAATGGATCTGAGCCCTGAGCTGGTGGAGGAGATGAAGGCCGAGCTGGAGCGGATCGCTGGTGACAAGGGTTGGAAGCTCGAAGTCGTTGAGCAACCGGGCGACCCGCGAGAGATACGCGGAATCGTCGATCATACGGGCGAGGGGAAGGGTGAGGGAAAGAGTGAGGACGCGTTGGACGACGAGAAGCAGGAGGGTAGCGAGGAACAGTTCTTCAAAGAGGAGCTCTGAGAAGCACATCGTCGCTTTTCTTCAGTATTGGCGTTTGGGATGTATTCCTTTATTGATACACCACTAGAACATGACGAAGGAACTCACTTTAAGCATGATCCTGACCTGCTTTACCTTGCTATTTCGTACAGGTGATGAAAAATTGGTGATGGAAGGCTTGACGCATGTAAGCCTTGAACGAGTATGACGGGATTGCCTCTACTACCATGGACTGGTTTTGCAGCGCGAAAGTCACGATATCAAGAGACAGTGTTTCTAATCACCTCTTGCCATTTCGTTGCCATTTCTTTGAAAATGATTTCGGCAAGTCGTCGCTGGCTGCTTTGGCAGGCGGGAGGCAGGCAGGAACCAAGACCGTGCTTTCCCGGAAGAATTTTCCCAATAAAGAAAGAAATGCCCACGGATACGAATTTTCTCTCGAGAAGATCCCTCTCTCACTCCCACTCTACCTACGCCACAATGCCGAAGGACTACTCCAGAGTCGACGAAGACACGAGACCACATCCACATTACACAATCTAAGCCTGACTCGCGGGATCCAAAGTGCTAGATGCTATCACGTGTCAGGGAATCTCGCAGATCCATCGCTCATCGACTATTGAAGGCATTCGGAAGGGGCCCCACGAACCATGGAGGCATCTGCGCAACACCAGGGGCAACTACGAATACCCTCACAGGCAGATGTGGTCGTTGCGGTTAGTGACGCCTTTTATCAGATCACAGGCAACCCTCGCCGTTGCATCGTGGCCGGCGTCGCGTTCTGGACCGCCACGGCCAATATACAATGCTGAATCTCTCGGCCGATCTCAATACCAACACAGGCTTGGCCTGTCATGAGCACCTTCCCGACCCCGCATATTGGCGCTGTCAATATCGAGCGCCTTAGTAGGAATGCGGCGTTTGCCGAATGTCTCCATCGCGGGAATCATGGAGCTGGGGTAGGTGATCAGGCACCAATCTGTCACAGAGCGATCACACCCGTCTCGATCGTGCTCGGACGCCCAGCCCCCGTCGTATATCAAACTCAAATCGACCCCTCATCACACCAACACACCAGGGCAGACCACTGCAGACTGTTACGAACCCTCGATATCGAATCCTACCGTGTCCGATACGTTGAACGCCCTGTCGTTTGATATTATATCACGCAAAAACCGGGGAACATAGCACATCAGAATACCAGCGATCAAAATCTTAGCGCCGGGCTTTCCGATATCTTTCATGGGGCGGCGCCCGTCGACAAACGCGCGGACGGTTTGAAAGCTGACTTGTGGCCCTTTGGTATGGGACGCGACTCGAATGACGCTGGTGGTTACGGGAGCTGGCTCAGACCCATCATCGGGATCGGAACGCGTGACCGACGTTGGCGATTCGACAAACCTGTGCCACAGCGCACAGAACAGCAAACTCGCTCTCGAAGATTGACGCAGATGCTTTGCAGATCGTGGCATGAGATGGCCATCAGGCCAGACGCATCATCGGCCGATTCAACAGATTCGGGTACGTTGCCGGATTAAGGGTCGAAACGTGGCATCTCAGCAGAGTTCAGACTCTCAGTCTTTCGGTTGACGAAGCCGTAACACGGAAAGGAGGCTCGGCCGGGCACCCTGTTCACAGTCAGAAGCAAAAGCTCGCACGTGTGGCCCAAAACGGCGGGGATTCTGCCTGCGGTTGGATCCGTTCGGCGGTATTCAGTGGATGCCCTGCGATGGATTGATGGATCTTGGCATCAACGGGCGGATGCCGGGGCACTGAGCAACTTGTCCACACAGCGCCCTCGACCAGGCGAATGGCGCCGTTTCCAGAGGGGCCGGAATACCGCCGCAAATCATTCGGATCATCCAAAATAGCAGTGTTCGACTCGCTGCACCAGTCTTCCCTACATCGCCGGAGACCTACTCGTTCCTCCTTTAAGGCGCCGTGCAGCTCGTCCGAAGTTGATTGGTCTTGGAATGTCTTCCCCCGCATTGGACACCATCTCCAACGATCTCGAGAGACTCCAGAAACAAGCCGGAATACTCCAACAAAGCCACGGCGCGGAGCTCAGCAGCTGACTCGCCGGCACCCTCTTTACGCCTTCTCTTGGCCTCGATTGTCTCTCTCCCCCGCATTTCACAACGCACGCCGCGCGCAACGGGCAGAACGGGCAGAAGAAATACGTGCAGACGACGACACCACCACCAAGCCTCCGTGACTCCGTGCCTCCGAACCTTTGGCACCGCACCATACCAACCCTACCTTAGCTTCCCCTTGCCGGTGAGGGGCTGAGGAGAAGGCGAGTGGACTGGTCTTGACCGGGGGGAGGCTGGGCCTGGGTTGTCGAGTTGAGATTTGTAGTGCGGTGCGTGCTCTGCTCTCAGCTCTGCTTCCACTACCAAATCCTCGACTCCACCGCGAAATTCCTCGCTCAAATCTTTTGACGTCCGGCACCCCTGTGACAGTTTACTTGTCTCTGGCAACTTTTCTTCGACCCTTCTTTTTCTCATTGCGTCATGTTCAAGTGATGGACGACACAGATACCGCGAGAAATGCTGCGAGCAGAGCGGGCTCTGCAGAGGTCAAGGCCGAGTCACCTGGCGCGAGCAGCAGCCGACAGCAGCACGAGCAACAGTCAGCGCCGCCAAAGAGAACAGTATGCGACCACTGTCGAAGGAGAAGTATGATGTTCCACTTCATCTCCATATTGTTGTCATCGTCGAGCTTCGATTTGCTTTTTCTCGGCCGTCGCGTTCATGAATTTCCGTGCGATTCTTCCTCTTCCCAGCAGTCTGCCTCCAGGCCAGTCTATTTGTCGGTTTCATGGTATCAACCCGCCTTAGCTGCTGCTGTTGTTGCACGTCATCATCGTCCATCACCACTGTCACTGATACGATTCTCATGTCTTTCTCCCGCCACGCTCTCAACTTTTCGCCTGATGCGACAGCTACTAACGGCGTACAGGAATACGATGCGATGGCAAGTTTCCCTGTGAGCAATGCGTTCACGCGTCTCTCACCTGCAAGCGCGATCATGTCCCCAAGAAGAGGGGTCCGAAACGGGGACACGGGAGGGTAATCAATGAGCTGCGCGCCAAGGAGTCGTCACAAAAGCAGCAGCACCAAAATCAGCAACAAGTCCAGAGACCTTTCAACGCAGAAAATGCGCTCGAGAGCCCTACAGAGTATGTGCGGCGTCGCTTATCAGCAGCCTGCCCGCCGCTGAACGTGGACAGCGTCGACATTGGAATGAGCGGAAGCGATTTGGGTGAAGCCGCCTCACAGCACTCCTCAAACGCGTCGGCGGCATCGACTCCGCCGAGCTTCTGGGCCGCCGTCACTTCGAATCCCGCGCATAGCAACGTACCGGAACCCAGGGGTATTTTCTCGAGCGATGAACTACGGCCAAGAACCCGCAACTATTTTCAGATGATCCCTCAGCTGGTTGAACTGTATTATGAGCACATATACCCGATCATGCCGCTCATCTACATGCCCGCGATTCGCGAGACGATCAGCCGACCAAACATGACGCCGAGCGAGAGAAACCTCATCTATGCGATGTGTGCCCTCACCTCGATGCACATGTCCGGCAAGAGCATAGGCGCACCAGGCCCAACATCGTGGGAGGTTGTAGGTCGGTTCTTTCTGGACGAGACCATATCCACGAGGCAGTCTTACGACTTCCTCGAAGACCTGTCACTATCCGCCGTGATTTCGTCGTTTTATTTAAGCACATCCTTCTTTGAGATCAATCAATCGCGGAAATCATGGTACTACTTGCGGGAGGCGTTGACGAACGCACAGGATCTAGGATTGCAGGATGATTCGACGTACTACGGGCTTAGCCGCGAGGAAACATTATGTCGGCAAAGGGTCTTTTGGATTTTGTTTGTCACAGAGAGGTAAGTCCGCCCAGCACGGAGGCGACTTCGTTGTTGACTGCGTCGCTACTATCGTGTCACTGCTAACACGCCGCCGTTGTGCGACCGCTTTAGGTCTTTTGCGATCCTACGCAACAAACCGATCACGTTCAAAAGAACGCCTTCCCTACCTACCACTCGACATCCTTACGAGGGACCAGACATCCATGCTGGATTTCTGCAGCTCGTTTCATCATACACTCCTCTCGACGAATCGTTCGTGACGGCGTGGAACGAGGGGTCTGATCCCCGCGTCAGCGCGACAACTTTTTTGGCGTTGCAAAACCTTCTCTCCCTCCCACCCGCTTTCCTCCGACCGCGGAACGCGCGGGGGTCTCCGCCGTCTGGTCAACAGCAGTTTGTAGGCTCATTCGGTGCGGCATCGGCCGGCCGAGATGCAGGCGGCCCGGAGCCGACGGACATTCAAAAAGCAGATCTTCTGATAACGCAACAATGGTTAAGACTGATTGTATGGCAATCCTCAATGCGGCAGGGCTTGTTGAGCTGGACCAACCCGGCCGACTCAGGAGGCGGGGTGTCGTCAGGAAGCGGCGTTGGAGGAGGGAACAGCATGTGCTTTTCTTTCCCCCTTACCGTAGCTCGCGACACGGCGTCAATCCTAGCGAGTCTGCCAAGCAAGGCCGTCGAAGTGCACGGCATGGGCATCATGGAGAAGATTTTCGAGATCGGAACGTGGTGTGTCAACGTCCTAGGAGCGTGCGAAAGCGTAGGGTTCACAACAGCAATGGACTTCACCTCGGGCGAGATGGGAGTACTGGGTAGCGGGCGAAAAGGGGCGAGTTTAGACCCCATCGAGTTCTTCATCAAAACGCTCAGCGCCAGCGACAACTCTAGGAAGCAATTCGCTGAAAAGCTTCTAACGGCCGCCGGTGAGAACCCGGGCAGCATGAGGACCCAGCTCAGTCCGGCCATGTCAATGGCAGGTTCTGTTGCAGCCGCGATGATGCACGCTAGCCAAGCTCAGGGGCAAGGGCATGGCGTCATGGACTCTTCCGGATGGGGCCAGCCGAGAGGTAGTGTTGTTGGAGAGGTGTTCGACGAAAACGAGGAAAACAACGGCAATCAGCCGGTCCTCGACCTCGGCGGCCCTTCGATGCATCACCACCAGCCTAATATGCAAGGAATGGGGCTTGGCATAGACTTGAGCGGAGGAGACATGGGAGTTGATATGGACGCCAGCAGTGTCGACCTCATGAGTCCGCTGGGCCTTACCAGAAGCAACTCTGACATGACGGCGACCATGGGCATGCCGGGCTTTGAGACAGCCTGGAGCCCTGGCAGTGGCGGCACCGGCCCTCGGGACGGATATCCCGATCAGGGACCGCCGGGATCTTTCGTACCTCACCGAGAAGGATACCCGGATATGGGCAACGGAATGATGATGCATGACCGCATGGCAACCCGCGGGGGTCCTGTGGGAGGCCCCATTCCGGGGCCTAGCGGTGCTGACGATTCTGGCATGGGTGAACGACAGCAGCAACAACAGCCGGGGCAAGGAGATAATACCTCATATGATGGAAGGAAAAGGGGGGATAAGGGCGGTGGATACCGGAACGGCGGCATGGTCGGTGTTTGGTAAAGGGACTCGTCGATGTTTCAATATCCCCTCATGACTGGACAGGCGGTTGGCCGGTTGATTGTATTCATACCTTGATATTTGGGAGCAAAAGGGAGTAGAGCGGGCGACTGAAGAGCATCTGAAAATGGGCATTTGGGGTAACTTTACGGGTTTTTCTCAAAGCATTTCCGGAGGAGCATTGTGTCACGGTGATCTCGGTCTATCAGCGGCCGTGGACAGGTTAGCGAAGCGTTTGTATCAATGTATCAGTGAAGCCAACGAACGAGCAAGCGTGATATACTAAAAATAAGGTGCCGCCCGCCGTTGTTGGTGGAGTTCGGGTGGGCTGGGACCGTGACCCATATCTCCGAGTGGAGCGCCGGCTTCGGCCGACGATGCCCGGATGTTCGGCACCCACGCATCATGATGTGCGGCACAGCGCGGGAGGATCAGCCAGTGATACGCTATCGATAGGGCCATGGTAAGACGAGATATAAGTATTAGGCAACCGAGCGACGGCAATCTCTGTTTTTGGCTCTTGAGAGATCCTGCCTCAAGGCGTTGGTTGTTAAGAGGCATCGAAGCAATGGCGACAGAATTGGCGGCAATCCCGCCCCAGCACGATGTGATCCTCACGACTCGGCGCCTGCGTCTCCGACCGGTGCGGGCGACGGATTTGGGGGCTATGCATCGGATGAGGCTTGATCCGGATGTGATGCGGTATATGTACGTCTTTCCTCTCCATCTACCAGCTTCCGGTGTTGGGGTTTTGGTCCAGACGGAACGGTAGAGAATGGTCGCGCTGATTAATCACCGTGCCAAAGGCCTGCCGTCGAGACGGAGCCGGTCGCGGAGAAGAGCCGCAGCGTGGAGAGGATCAGGTTGATGATGAAGGCGGGCATGTTTTCCTTTGCAGTCTTCGCTCCCTCCGACCTCGAGGAAGAAGGAGATGTTATCGGGTTCTTGGGAATCACGTCCCCGCCGCAGATTTTCTACATCTTTGCCCGGTCGTCTTGGGGTCGTGGGTACGCCACGGAGGCGCTGGGTGCTTTTCTGAGGGCTTATTGGGCAAGGTTTCCGAGGGGGTTGGATGGGGAGGATGAGGATGGTGATGGTGGTGATGTGCTTGAGGCGCGTGTTCATGTCGGAAATAAAGGGAGTGAGGGCGTGTTGAGGAAGTGCGGGTTTGAGGTTGTTGGGGAGGGGGTGACGGTGTCGCATGGGGTTGAGGTGAAGACGAGGATTTTCCGGCTGGAGAGGCCCGGATGAGGGAGGGTTGGGTTGGGGGATGTGTTTTTTTTTTTTTTTCTTTTTTTTTTGTGAGAGGTGATTTTGTTCTCTCGTCGTTTTTGATGATGCTCTTGGAAGATGACGTGAACGACGACGCGGGGAATATCCAAGACGGGAGTAATAATGGTACTGGCAAGATCAGTAATGATGAGGATAGAAGCAAGAATCCGCAGCTGCAATGAAGGATAAGAGCAAGGTGACAGTAGAGATCGCAAGAAAGAATATAGTATTCATACGGACAGTTGTCACAATTTCAGTTCTGGCTGCGAGTCGCTGAGACGTTCTTGAGATTCAGGTGCCTAGAAGGCTGTATATAAGCCTCATACCATGACGACAATAATAAGGACGACGGAAGGACTGATGATATCGACGACGGAGACGACAACAGGAACTGACGATGATGAAGACTGATAATGAAGACCAGCAAAAATGAAGACTAGAAACAATGAAAACTGATGAGAAAGACAAACGAAGTCAAAGACGAAGACGGACGACGGAGGCAAGCCATAAATGCCGACGATGAAGAACAAGGAAGAGTAACGACGACAACTGACGGTAAACCAAAATGACGATGACCGATGATGATGATGATGACATGCGACAACAGCTCACGATGGAGATCACCGACGAAGACCGATGAAGGCCAACGACGATCACTAATGACGATGATGACGATTATGGAGACCGATAACAAGGATAAACAATGGCACCAATAAATGATGATCACGACGGTGATGGGGACTGACGACAGTGATAGATACGGATGACGAGGACAGACGATGGAGACGGACGATGACGAAGACCGACAACAACGATGAATGATGACGATGATGGCCGATGACGATGACCGACAACCACAAACAACGATAACAACAACATCGACGAGTAGTAAGTAGGGTGTTGACTTTTATCATTCCTAATGAGAAATTCCGTCTATGCCGAACGCCAGGACCCGACCCTATCTATGTATACCAGGGGTATCAAGATTTAACGTTATCACAACTCAAAGCCAGCAAGAGACTGCAACTCAAGATCTTCCACCGCGTCTTCCGCGTCCTCCTCCTCCTCCGCCACGTCCTCCTTGTCCGCCGGAGCCCGCGCTGCGTCCCTCTCCACCGCCGCCGCCTCCGCCGCGTCCGTGGCGTCCCTTGGGCGCATCCGGAACAACGACCAGGCCCCGGGTACCACGCAGACCCATCTTGCCAACCGTGCTCTTCTGAATAGGAGGCGTCTCGGGGCATCCGAGAGCCTCGCGCGCGAAGACGTTGCCCTCCGCCACGAGGTCCTCCTTCTCCCACTTGAGGGGCTTCATCCAGTTCTTGTAGTAACCCAGCCAGGCCTGGTAAATCTTGGCCTTCTGCGCCTCGTCGATCTGCTGCTCGGCGATGGCGTACACCTGCTCCGCCGAAGAAGTGTCCGCGGCGCGCTGCTCGAACTTGATCTCTTTGAGCTGCCAGCGGGGGAAGAAGTCCTCCATCTCGGTGACGATGAAGATGCCACGGCCCTCAGCGCCGGCGCGAGCAGTACGACCAAGGCGGTGGATGTATGACTCCTTGTCGGCGGGGATGCCGACCTGGAAGACGGTGGTGACGCCGGGGAAATCCATGCCGCGAGCGATGACGTCCGTGGCGACGAGAACGCCAGTCTTGGAGTCACGGTAGTCGTTGGTGATCTTGGTGCGTCGGCCCTGGGAGATGCGAGAGTGAAGGACGGAAGCTTGAGGCAGGCCGGGAATGTTGGTCAGGATGTCGCCGTAGAAGTCTGCGAGGGCGGCGGTGGGTGCGAACACAATGGCCTTGAAGCTGTCGGGGCCGACGGTGTTTGCCTCCTCGCGGATAGCGCCGACCATGGCCGGGGCGACGGCGGCGAAGGTGGGTACTTTGATGAGGTGCTGAGGGACACGCTCGTGGGTGTTGGCCTCGCCGGCGGGGATGGTGGAGATGAACTTGTAACCCGGGGAGAGGACGAGACCTGCGACCTGCTGGACGTGGGAGGCAATGGTGGCGGAGAAGAGCATGCCCTGGCGGTTGGTCTTGGACTTATCCGGGAGTGCGCGAACGATGTCCTTGAGGGCGGGCATGAAGCCCATGTCGAGCAGACGATCAGCCTCATCGAGAACAAGGGTGTCGAGGTTGCTGAAAGAGTCCTGGATGTACTCGTTGGCCATGTGGTCGATGAGACGGCCGGGGGTGGCGATGAGAATATCGCAGCCCTGGAGGATCTGCCTCTCCTCCTTGTCCTTGTTGGTGCCTCCAATGGCGATGCAAACGCGGTACTGCTTGAGACGCTGGAGGAGCGCCTCGGCTTCCTTTGCGATTTGCATGGCCAGCTCGCGAGTGGGTGAGATGACCAGCAGAGAGATGCCGCCATTACGGCCGCGGTTCTGGGTGAGCAGAGTCTGAATAGCGGGAAGCAGGAAGGCGATGGTCTTGCCGGTACCGGTCTTGGCCTGGACGAGACAGTCGCTGCGCTTGGGGGGAAGGAGCTCCTCAAGAGTGGCAGCCTGGACGGGCATCATGTGGTCGAACTTGAGATCCTCGGTGATGGCCTGAACCAGAGACGGGTGGACGCCGACCATATCGGCGAATCTCGGTGTGTCCTGCGGGACAGGCTCGGTGAGGGGCGGTGCGGTAGTCTCGTATGCCACCGCTGACGCCGCAGGTTGGGCTTGCTGCTGAGGCTGCTGCTGATGCTGCTGCTGGCCGCCCGACCTGTCGCCATTCGGGGGACCGTTGCGGCGGTTGTCGCGTCTTCCATCGCGACGATTGTCACGGCGACGATGGCCTGAGCCTCTTCCACGATCCATTTTGCTGAGAGTATGTGGGACGGAGCCTTTTGCGAAAGTTTGCACCGTGGCTCGCTGATGTTGCTGTGAAGAGAAATTTCCTGTGACGACAGGAACTTATCGAAACCGTCCATCCGGATTGGGCTTAGCGTCGTGCGATAAGAAGCGGGATGAACCGATAAGAGTTTTAGGTGTTCAGCTCCACTTTTCCGTCTAATACTACCCTAAGGTGGTACGACGAATACTACGGAGACAACGACAACGACGACGACGTCAATGACAGAGATGAAGACGACAGAGACGATGCCGACGATTCTGGCGATAGCAGATAACAGAATGATCATCAATTATTTAAATATCCCATGCCGCTCGGTTGAGAGCAGAACACTATTTCCGCCTCTCCTCCTGAGTCCTTTTCTCTTCGGTATGTGAATGCGTCAATACGATGTTCCATTTAATATGACCGACTCCGGATAGATATGTAAGACCTCATGCACAAAAGGTTTTTCCTCACGGAGCTCTCATCAACCCAATTGAAGTAGTGTTTGGTGTTCTTTCTTGAAAGAGCAGGCATTCAAATCAGCTTTCTCTTTCAACAAGGCGCTGCCTATGCTGATGCATCTACTCATGTTTGAGAATGACACAAGCTGCACATTCGTGGCCTCGCATGACACGTCTCTAACGAAAGGCAAGGGAAACCTGGCTGATGAAAATAATAAGATGTAATTGAATTGGTCCAAGTATCAGAATCACTGGAGAGGAAGTTTTCGTGCTGGTACCCAAAAGGGTCAGTAAACTTCATGTTGTATATGGGTTTGGCGGAAATTTAACTCCAATATGAAAAAAGGCCAATGAATAGCGTAGTTTCTCTACACCGTTGTGACCGCCACATCACTCGCAAATGAGTGCAAATTTCTTTTCCAGTTGACAAATCTGACCAAGGGCTTGCAGTTCCATCACCGAGCCTTCCGAAAAAACATGCAGTTGAGATCACGAAACATACCTTCCGCGGGCGAGAGCCCAGCGAACACCTCCTCTCGGTCACGGTGGACGTCTTTGCCACCCGAGATCCGACTCATGATTCTCGAGCAGCTTCAACGTACGAAGTTCCCAGAACAGCGGACCGTGTCTTGGTGTTCCGTGAGCTCGGAATGGCAGGCCTTCTTCGAAAAGCAAAACTTCAGATCCCTCAAACTCATGACGCTCGCAGACATCCAACGCTTCCAGCGCCTCGTCCGGGACAGACAGCGGCTCGTCAAGCAAGTCTGGCTTCACATAATGCTGCAAAGATACGGGTGCGGCCAGTGCGACATACCGGAAGCCGCCAGAACAATCACTGCCAATAACCAGACATTCAGCCGAAGGATACTCGCGCTTTTGACTGTGCTATCTCAATGGGACACGACCGAGAGGGAGGGGACTGGTCTGACGCTCAAGCTGAGCGCTGCCTCGCCCAGCGATGTCGAGCACCGTTTTTCCGAGCGGGGTGCTAACGGCCGAAACCATCAAGTGCGTGCCCAATGGTTGAGATTCAGCAAACAAGGCTCTAAGATGCGGAGAATCGGGAGCCTTCTTGATTTTGATACCAAAGCCTTCACTCCAAAACTTCGACGACAAGCGCAAGGTGGCCTACCCGCAACGCCAGTCGTCACCGAATTCGTCATGAGCAGAACCTCCCACCGCAGTATGTCCGCCGCGGCGCTGGAAAAGGTCCTGCCAAGTTTCACACGCCTCGAGCACATCAGATACCAGCCGTGGCGCGGTGTCGACTTGGACGACCAGATGTTGCGAGACCTCAGCAACGCCGCCTTGCTCCAGAATCTGCCGTCCGCTATCAGCTCGCTATCCCTTTGGGAAGAAGCCAGTACGCGGTTCCACCACAGGTTCCGTAAGCTAGACGAGCCGACGATGGACCTGGTGTCGGCCGCAGTCGACGCCAGCCAGCGCCTGCGGGCGTTCAGCGCGTCGTACGCCGTTGACGCGGTGGACTTTTTCCGGGTCGCCCACGGCCGGACAACGACACCATACTGGCCAGACCTCAAGACCCTTGCTTTCACATCAATGAAAGCCTTATTCGACGTTCGTGGCTCCGTCCTGGCCAACGATCTTCTCTCCGCGGCGGGGCAAGCGGCCATGAGGATGCCTCAGCTGGGAACGCTGGAGATCTGGAGCTGGAGGGCCGATGACGGGTTCCGGTTCGTATATGAGGTTTCGGAACGGCAGACGAAGCTAATGATAGAGTCGTCGTGGAATTTCAGACCTAGTAGGGATATGCTTGAGGTGTGGAGGACGGTAGGGGCAACGCACACACGACATGAGCTGGAAGTGACCCATGTAACACTAAGCAAAGAGCAAGTTGCACGGAAGTATGAGTTTCTTCCACGCCTGCGTTTGCGCAATTTTATTGATGGTCCATAGACAAGAATCAAAACAGGTTGCATGTGCCAGCTGCTAGTAGATGTTCTCCGCACCACTGGAGACGAATTGTGACACCTGATCAGGGTTGTCTAAAACCGAGACCATCTGCAACATGATATCTTGTTTGATGGTATTGATTCAATAGCTGCATATAAGTCTCCTCTCTGTTGCGAGCTACTTATTCAAGGTTGCGTGACCTTAGTGTGTGTCTTCAAGTTCCTTCTAGTTCATGGATCTCAAGAAAGCCAGGTTCATATAAAAAGAACACAAGAAAGACTCAAAGTATTCCATTACAGCTTTAATCTTCTAGCTCACAGATCAACTCTGATAAGATTCTATGGTATGTTTGTGCGTGCAATGTAGTGGATGCTCCGAAATGAATTTCAGGAGTTCGGTTGAGCGATTTCCTGCGCAATCTCGAAGTCTTTGCAGCGACGATCGACCCTTCGCCAAAAGTATCAGTGTTTAAGTCAAACAGCTTCTTAAGCCACACAAAACATTTTGCTCGACTTTGAACAAAAATGAGCAGGTGAAATAACGCTGCACAAAATGCTGAAAAAGCTTGGGTATCATTATGTACTTCTAAGGATGTCCTTAATGGTTTCATCGATGAAGTCCTTCCCTTTCCCAAACAGATTGTCCGAGTACAGGCTTAAGTTGACGAAATGATAATCATCTCGGGACTTGTACCCTGGTCCCTTTTCCGCTAGTCTCCTCAATAAGGCCTTCACGGCCTTTTGCTTCTTCACATAATGTGCCTGCTCAGGAAGATGTACCCTTGCATACAGCATCAGAAAAGCCGTGATACCCGCCATGATGGGGGTTGCGTAAGACGTGCCAGATTTCAGTCTGACATAGTCGGTATCATCATCGCACAGCACAACGGGCCATGCTGACTCGACTGCCTCTCCGACCGTGGCTAGGTTGATGTCGAAGTCCGCGGCAGTTGGGCTGAACTTGGACCGGTTACCGTCAGTGTCGGTTGCGTGTACAGCAATGACTGTCGGCTCGCGGGCTGGGAAAGACCGGCCAAGTTTGCCTCCGCTATTTGAGGCAGCAGCTAGGAGAACGACGTTGTTTGCATAGGCTCTCCCGAGGGCGTTTTCTAGGTCAACATAGCCTTCGATGTCCCGGTCTGGGAACCCGAAGGACATGGATATAATGTCCACCTTCCATTCGGTGACCGCGTGGTTGATTGCCTTTTCCTTCAGTCAGCCGCTGTTCCGTGGTTCCGGCGGGGAATACAGGGAGCCATGAGTGCTTACTTTGGCGATGGTGGTCGGATTTGAAGGGTCTTTCTCTGCAATTTTGGCTACGTATAACTCTGCATCAGGTGCGTAATCGAGTATGAGGCACGCAGTGAAGGTACCATGACCATTGCGGTCGTGTACCTTCTTTTTATGTTTCTCGGCAAGCCAGTTGTAAGTTCCCTTGATGTTTTCAATGCGGGCTTCCACGTCAGGATGCGTCAAATCGATGCCGGTGTCTAGTACTGCGACTCTGACTGGTAAGGTGGCAAGCTCGCTGGGGATGAACTTGTCGTAGACCTCCCTGTAGCCGGACTTCCACGTTACGTAGCGAGTGTGTCTGTTAGATGATCTTGTCAGCCGTGTTACGATGATAACGAAGTTACAATTTCATGAAGAGCGCCGTGGTGTCAGGGACTTACGCCTTATCAGCCGAAGACCACGGGATTGTTTCGTCGTCGAAGAATTTGAAAGACTGATAGGCACTCTCCATTGGCGGGCTGTAAGGTGAAAGATTGAAGGGGGATGCAAAGCCGTGTCTCCCATACTGATGAGGCCAGTCGGGTGGCCCTGGGCTGTAGAGGTGAGATCGAGGATCGGGGAGATCTGGCGTCCGGAAAGGGTACATCACTCCCGGAGATGGCGTGTTGGTCTGTTCGTGAGTATGTTCGTCAACAGACGTGTCCGGGGCAGTCTGCTGGCCGAAGTTCTGAATACTTTGGTCCCAACTCGCAAAGTCCAGGCTTTGCGCAAACCGGTCAAGATCTTCGATTGATATGGAGCTGTATGCCTGGCTCAACTCGATTTCGAGTGGTCGGACTACCTCCTCGTATATCCTGCTCCTCAGCGTCTCACTGTCCAGCTTATCGCCGTTCTCGTCCTCCCAGATCTCCGGGTCCAGACACTTTTCAACTGCATGGTAGAATTGAGTATCTTCGGGGATCTCGCCTCTGCATGCTTGGAATACCAGGTCTGCGTTGATGTACCTGGTGTCGGTCGCTTGCTCGTCGCCTTCTTCCAACATCACGCCGAGATTTCTTGCCAGGACGTCAAATGGGGTGACGAAGTAAACCTCCATTAGCATGATCGCCAAAGTTACAAGGGTTGGGCAGTGATGTTGTATCAACCCATCCAGATCATCGGGGTCGAAATCGTCTTCGTTGAGATCATCTATGCCTGATCCATGACTATTCTCGCTGTTGCATGCACTGCCTTTGATGGCGGACCGAGCACAGGCGTCGAGACTCGAAAGCTTAGTTTGGAGAAAGGGTTGAAGGGGTACAGCCGAGGACGCCGTGCGGAAGAACAAAACATCTGACGAGCTCCATGTGGATTTGAGCCATGGTGTGTCGTGCAAGTGTAGGACAGCTGAGCTTAGAATCACGGCTAGGATTCGTCTTGTCCTTTCCGTGAAAGATCGCGATCCTCTCTTCAGGAAGTAATCCAACGGAACGGGGTCCCTCGTCCTGTCAACTAAAGACTCACTTCTCTCCGGCTTCAGTCTAAAAAGCTTCTCCCGCATTACTTTCAGTTCAAGTCGGTACGCCTTCATGTCGTTGATCTTGGTGATTGGCTCGCAAAGGCTCTTCACCTTCAATGGCTGGACCTTGGGTCGTCTCGCTCTCTGCTGAGGTTGACGTGGTCCATCATCAAATCGAACAACTTGCTCCTTGGCCATATGAACTCGGGCTTCGTGCCAGTCATGCTTCATCGAAAGAAACATATCAAATCCATGTTCCGAGTCGACGGCCATTTCGCATTCGGTTTTGAGCGGTCGTCGGTAGGTTCCCAAACAGAGCCGGGCTCCAAACTCATGAGCGGGCTCGCACGGGCAGTGCCCACAAGACACCAGAGCGTTGAACATCGATTGAGCGGCCTCCCAGACTGCGTATGACGGCTCGCTTATTTTCGTGTTTTTGGGGGGAACGAACTCCTCTGCTGTCCACGACGTGGTCTGCTCAGGCCAACGTGCTCCGAGTTCCTCCTCGAACGCGGCAAGCAACAGGAGAAAGCCATCGCGCTCCCCGGCAGTCTTGCCGAAGTCTAAGTTCGATCGTACGAGTTGAAGGCTCACGCTTTTGTCGTCGAGACTGCCACTGTTCCAATGACCCATAAATGCACGTAGCCTTGCGCCAGTCGAGAACTTGGCACTTGAGGAGTCGAGTACGATTGTTGACTCCAGAAGGCCCAAAGCCTGCCGAATGTGTTCATGATCGGTTCTGATGACTGCCTGGCTGATTCGGTCCAAGTGGCTTCGTATCATGAAACAATAAGCCCTGAGATTGAAGTAGAAAACCTTCAGTGAATTGTCTCGCTCAGCACTTCTCAAAATTTGAGTGATATCCTGGAACGTGGCGTATGCTTCTGAGGCCAGACGAATGTCGTCCGTAAGAGTCTCTTCAACGAGTGTTCGGTTTGGCGCCATCTTGTGCTCGCGATACAACCATGAATAAACGCCGAGTTTGTACGCACGCCTACATCGAAGTCGAGGACGAGAGTTACCGCATGAAGTTTTCCAGGAAAGAGTCAGGCTGTACGACGGATGGATGCGAAAGATACATAGCGCCGGCGCGAGAGAGCGGGGAAACCAGTCGTGGCGTGGCTCTTGTGACCTATGAGAGACTCAAAATACTCGCCTTCTCGGCGCAAACCCCTGCTGCAGTAAGACGGCTGACAAAGCGATGAAGTAGGAGGTGACCCAATCATTCAACCGGGAGGGGAACTTTGCTTCGGCAAACGTCTTTGGGATGAGCATCTTCGATTCTTATCCTCGCCCGCCTTTGCAGCTTTGCTCCATGAAGGTGGTTGATTGTGAGGTTTAGTTGAGATGGAATTCCGTGCCGGAGAGCATCCGCTGCTGAAGGAGACAAGAGGACCACCGCATCCAACAATTGCAGCGCTCGCTCGGTCATGCCTGGACGCATTTCAAAAATGCCTCGATAAGGCTGTCGACGTCCATCCTCGAGAAGTAACGCTCGTAGAGAACCAAATCGCCAGGTTCTCTGTCTGGACAGCAAACATTGGGGTTTTCGCCTCCGGTCGAGGTTCTTTAGACCATCGATTGCGCGAAGCCCCTGATGTTCAAGATACCGTTGGTGGCCTTTTGGAAGCACTGGAACTACAGGCCCAGAGGTGTATGTGGAAGGATTCTATTTTGGCTCCAAAATGAACAATTTGCTAACGGTGCAGCGTTGGTGCCTCTCTAGGCCTCGAAGTCTTGGATGCCCTCGGTCCGAAAGTATCTGAGAAGTCATCAGAAGAGATGGATTTCAGCCTTGACCAGATAATCACAGGGATCGCTGGGGAAATCAGCCTCCTGCACAAATTTTCAAACACTATCCGCCGAGCCAGCAAAGAGGTCCACAAGCAAAAGGCTGCGAAGTGTTTCCAAATTCAAGACGACGAGGGCAACGATGTTGAAGACTTCCTGGAACAGCTCTTTGTTCATCACATTCGCGACCAGTTCCCGGAAGTCAGTGAGAGCATTCGGCAGCGCCTCGCAAAAACCATGCTGTTGAGACGAAAAAGAATTCTCTATCGAAGGGCTCGCTATGGAAGCAAACCTACCCGGACACAGGCCCAGCCTGCACAACCGGTTGCGTCGAAAGCAGCAGTCCGCGTAAAGAAGGAGCAGAATCAACCGCATGAAGTGGGCCAAGAGGCCGTGGCTGCGCAAGGGAAAGCACCAGCCGACGACACAGCCAGAAGTGCTGTACGATCCACGGCGATGACTGCGACTACGCTTGCCCCAGATCATTTCAAGAAATCTTCAACCCCTTCGGTTGTCTCCATGTCAAAGACTGTGGCATTGAGTTCCCATGACAATTTGCGCTTCCCTCCTGCTCCGTGTGGCGGCCTTCTACGGAAGTACAATAAATTGAAGGCCCGAAGCAAGAGTGCTCGCCCAATTGTCATCGATCTCACGGCAGTGGAGGCTGGCGAGAGCGGCAGTATTACACTCGACACCTCCGTTGTTAGGGCTCAAGTAACAAATAATGAAATATTGCGAAAGGAATGGGACGAATGTGTTGCGGCAGTCGGAGAAATCATCTGTCCGTTTTGTTTCTGCGCGCTGCCTGTCGCAGAGGTTGTCAATGACAAAAGATGGAAGTATGTACAACCCCAAACGCTTGCAAACGGACATGCTATTCTATTTAGATTGTCCGCCGTCTTATCCTTTTCGACGAGCCGTATGCTGATAATTCGATACTATCAGGGAACATGTGAAGGGCGATCTGGACCCTTACGTTTGCTTGTTCGAGGATTGCGAGTATGGGGAGGAGCTCTACACCCACAGCAATAGTTGGCTGAAACATATGCGCGACCATACGCTCAAGTGGAAGTGCAAGTCAAAGTTACACCCACCCTTTGAGGCTTCTTCCAAGCAAGACTACCTCGACCACATGCGGACAGTTCACTCCGGCAAATTCAATGATGCCCAACTTGGAGTTCTGGCGGATAAGAACGCCCGAGCAGCAGGACAACTATTTCAGACCTGTCCTCTCTGTGGAGAAGCTGATGTCAACGGCAGTATGGAAGATCACGTCGTTGGCCACATGCGTTTCCTTGCCCTCAAGTCCCTTCCAAGCTATGAAGAAGAAACAGGGGCATATACCGACTTGGCGAGTCAGACCGGCAGCGGTTCTTCAGCAAGCGCACAAAGTAGGAGTACTTTGAAAGATTACTTTCACTCGGGAACCTGCACCACATGCTCTTCATACGATACAGTCCACGGCCCGGACGAACTAGACCACACCGTCGACGACCCAGAGTCTCAAGGTCATACATCTCAACAAAACCCTGACTTAGAGCAAGTCTCTCGATTCTTTCCAGCAGATATTCATGGACATGGGATCATCTCTGAGTCGGCATGTCGTGAAATATTCTCAGGAATTCCATTAGAAGAGCGACATCGATATGAATGGGGATTCATGAATACCAGCCAAGCCACGTCAATCAACTCGGAGAATGATCCAATACTGGAAGAATTCCGCAAAGCCTATGAGAAAGGGTCTAAACATGAGCCAGAAACCCCCAAACCCCGGGAACGGACAATTCGCCTTGACCCAGATTGCTCTGTCTGTCTCAGATCAGCATCGATCATGTGTTATTGCGAGGCAGAGGCCCTGGATATCGCCGTGGCTCAGGCGGAAAGCAGAATGATGGGGCCTGTGTATGACGAAATTCGTTCTTGGGTGCTGACCCACTCACGAGGCTCAGTTCTCGAAATTTGCAGACTGGAACAGGAAGGTGCGAAGTTGGGCGTATCCGATGAGAGATGTGTGGCTGGAAACGACTCCAACGCTTATGCGACGGAAGAAACGAAGACGCGCGACCAGGGCCAGGTTCTCCGGTTCACTACTAAGGAGGAGAAGACTGAAGACGAAGTAACGAAGGGTGACGTCGAGACTTTTGCATCATCGTCGGTCTCAGAGACCACAACATCGCCACCGACCGCGGTGAATCAACAATGGCAAGAGACGGTCCGAGAGCACCCCAAAGTGCTTGACTATTACTTTTCACTCGTCCAGCTTACTCTACCGCCTGATGACGATCCCGGAGTTACGGATATTCCGTTTTCAGCCTTTTTCAATGACGACATCAGACGACAATTGGAAGGGCCCAACCCTTTCCTACCAGATCCTTACAGATCAACTTTCAAAGAGAAAGGTCCCCCAAACCCTTCCAACCCATATTTTCATAGATCAGCCTGTCCCATACCTGAAAGACCCCCAAACGCTTCCAACAATCCTCACAGGTTAGCCTCTTCCATACCGGAAGGAAGTCCCCCAAACTCTTTCAACGATCTTCACAGATCAGCCTCATCCGGACCGGAAAGGCTCCCAAACCCTTTGAAGTATCCTCGCAGATCAGCCGTAATCAGACCGGAAAGTCCCCCAAACCCAACCACACTACAGCCTCCGTACCAAAACGCGTACTACCCAAATACAAGACCACGCCCTTCCAGATCGAAACGCCTCTCAAACCCTCCCTCACCACTCCCTTCTCAACGGGAGCTTTACCAACCAGATCCTCAACGCATCTCTCGCACCCACGAAATCGATGAGAGAAAGGCATCACCCAGCCCTTCACAATAGCTCAAGTCAATGTCTTAAAAGCAGCTCTAGCCTGAAAAGTCTCTGTTTGCAGGTGTAGATTTGGTTACCAGTCTCTAGAGCATTGGTTACGCTTAATGTTGCTAATAGTTCTAAATACATACCACTTCATTCAGAGTGCAGCTCAGTTGACCAAGAGCTCTAGCCATTAAAGGCTCAATATGAATTATACCAATAATGAAAACGGTATCACTGCTCATATGTGTGTTATTACCTGGAAAGTGGCTCAAGTTTAGTCTCGATTACTTGAAAGTGTATTATTTGTAGGTTTTCCAGTTCAATGCTTGGAAATTTTTAGAAGCCTCATAGCTTGGTATGTAGAGAAATAGAAATTCATTAATAAATAGGGCTAGTAATAATGTCTTGTAAAAGTTTCCTCAATAGGAGTTAGTTATACACCATTGCTTTGTAAATCGCGTAGCTTAGGACTCTCACATTATAAATACAGAACTAAGGCTCGCCCGTCCTCCCATTGATTTACTGCGTTGCTTCACTGTCTCATATGTTTCGTAGTAGGCCCTAATCTTGTTCTAACAGAGCAACTGCTAAGACGTATCTGTTGTATCATTACAATAAGACGAATGCCCTCTCGCCTCAGTAACATACTTCCGTGTATACGTTCAGGGTCTAGGACGGGAATGCCTAGGCAGTACCAGCAACCTTACATGCTCTGGAGAGCATGAAGTCGTACAACCGTCTTGACTGGGAAGTACCACTAGTATTCGTGGCGCTTAGTTGAAGCCTGGGGAATAGATTGAGACGCAGTGAGATTGGTTCGCCATACCTTGGGTCACACGGGGAAGCGTCAATGGTTGCTTTACTATCATCACCAAGTCACTACACAGAACTTCAACAAGTCACACCCATCCTCTACTATAATCAACGCGCATCTGCGCCTCCAATCCCCAAGGCAACATGAGGTCAATATCAGAACCAACCGCACAATACCACAGTTCTGAGGGTCATAGTTACGCGCCCCCTAATCCCAGTGTAAAGCTAGCAACCCACAATCGTTTGAAAGAACTCTAAACTGAGAGGAACGCCCCAAATCCGTCCTCTCATCCGTGTTATTATGTGAGCTCCCCGTCTATTTGTCCGTGACTCTGGTCTTTCGGATATATATACGGTTGCTCTCCCGAGTTAGATCGAACATACGCCGTCTGCGATGGGATGGGTTGAAACTATAGTGAAGTGAAGCGGTAGTTCCTCGTATTGAAGATATAACTTCTGCCTGCTCTGGGGCGGGAAGAGAGAGAGAGAGAGAGAGAGAGAGAGAGAGAGAGCCTTAGGGATAGATTAAAATGCAGTGAAGTATGCCAAGAGTCAAAAAAAGTGAGGCGGCGAATGAGGCTCTGGCGAAGCATCACCAAAAGCACAATCCGGACCTAAGCCACACCCATCCCCAATCAAATCCGCCATACATGCTGGTTATGATTTGGAGTCATATTTCTGCTCTCCCCCGCAAACCGGCAACGGTAAATGTTGTGACTGTAGTCTAATCTAAAGCGAACTTGGAAAGATGGACATGACGGCACCAATAACTTGCGAGAGATACACCAGAAAACTATCTTGATAATACCAGGAATATGGCTTGACGTGCCTTTCGCTCTAGACTTGCGCAGCAGGCTGATAGTAAGAATACGTATGGCCAGCGGTCCGCATTGCACATCTGACGCTCAGTCAGAGCCTTGGGGGTGGTTTAAATTGCAGTGGAAAAAGAGAGGGAAGGGCGCGGCTCTGGCGGACCATCGCCAAACCACACCCGTCGTCCTCCGACCTCCGCCAGAGCTCCCGCGCATCTGCGCCTCCCCTCCCCCAAAACACCAAATCCAACGGCACAACGCCGAGCGAGAAGGCCTCGAGTGTGGATTAAATTGCAGTGAAATTGAGAGGTGGCGAAGGGTGAACCTCTTCGGTTGCCTTACTAGATTATCACCAATCACACCCGTCCTCCACCAAAACTCCCGCGCATCTGCGCCTCCAATCACCCCAAAGACAACATCAAAAACCAAACCGCACGACGCCGCAGTTCCAAAGAGCGCACTTGCTCGGGATGGGTTAAGAATGCAGTGAAAAATTGACCCCCGTTGGCCCACATCGCCGCAGTTCCAAAGAGCGCACTTGCGCGCCCTCCAAACCCCAGCGCCAAGCCAAGTCAACATGCCTCATTGGCCCGTCATCCCAAAGAGAAGAAGAGAAAAAAGCTGACCGCAGGCCGCCTCGCATCGCATGGTTGGTGAACTGCTCGGGACCGCCTGATCGGACAAGAAGGGATGTCAGGCAAAACCAGGCTGCCATGCACGACGGTCGACTTACATGGGCGGACCGGCCACCACACTCGTGGTGGTGCGTGTGGTGTGGTGGTGCTGTCTCGGGCAGCCACAAACAAAACCACCACTTACACGTACATACATACTCTGTTCTACGCACAGAAGGAAATTCCAGCATCATACACAATCGTGGGTTCAGCCAGCCAGCCGGCGCTGCGCCGCCGCGCGCGAGCGCGCGCAAATGCACGCAGCTGCGATGCGGCTCGGAGCCGGGTGTAGACGACCCCACGATTCCCATTCGGCGAGCCGCACATACCACACCACCACCACGGCGGCGCATACGGCCTTGGCTGGCGGTCCTATCGTACCTACGTACGGCATGATAATGCTCTCCCCGGGCAGCCAAACCTACGAAAGGTCGTCTGTAATGCGTGTATTGGGATGACATGACGACTGCTGTTTGTTTTCTTCGAGTAAAAAGTGAGGGGAAGGTTGAAGGGACATAGCGCTGCGTCGTCGTCAGGATTTCCGTCGATGTCTTCATCATGATCCCGTGTCTGTGATCGTGACATCTTATCTTGGTGGTTGTTCCCCGCCTTGGTAAAATGGAAATTGGGATGCCAGTTGCCGAAGCCGTTCTTTTTTGTTTATCACGTCCCGTACCCGATTGGGCGGGTGAGTTGGAGCATTTTTTCAGGCAACTTTGCTGATCATGATTGGATGGGCAGATGAGATGGGTTGAAAGAAAAAAGGCTCGTCGGGCGATTTTCTCTCGTGCCGTGTGCTTAACGGCAACGAAGACATTGGACGAGATAATGTTCAGGCCTTCGGATTGAGTTCCGTTGGTGTTGCATTCAACGTTCCCTGTGCCGGACGGGGATCAGCAAGCCTGAGCCGCGGGGGATATTGCGAAAGGGTGGTGTTGGTGGTGCTGGTGGGAAGAGACGTCTGCCGTTGTGATGGTCGTATTATTGACGAGAGAGGCAATTCAGAGGGAACATCAGCAAAAGGCCGGCGGAGGTCTAGAAGGTCGAAAGGGACCCGCTGTTCTTGTTTCTGTCAGCCCGAATGCAACTGCGGTCTAGTAGTGGTTCTGTCAATAAGAGCCGCGAGTCGTGGGAATGACTGTGATGTTGCAGCAATTCGGTGAGTGAGGATTGGTAGTGCGGCCAAGGAGAGTTGCGATCTGCGATGGTGCGGTCGGAACTGGGAAAGGTGAGGACGACCTCAAGATTAAGCGGGGGCGCGCTTGGGGTTTGGGGGGAGGATCACCCATCGAGAGGAAGGGACAAAAGAGACAAACACCAATGCCAGAAGCCGTCTGATGACGGGAGATTGTCGCAGAGATGCATGGCTCGTGGGTTGGTGGGTGTGCGTTGTACGGTATGTCGAGTACGTACACTAATACGGTCCATCCAGTGATGACACCTCAAATTCCTGCTGAGATTCTGGGTGTTCTCCCGGCGGTCTGCGATGTGAGGGATGATCCCTTGAGGCGTGGAATATGCTTTTCTTCGGGACGATCACTTGAAGATTGACTCCAATTTTTCTCTGGTGGGAGAGAGTCTAATGGAGACGTTTCGTTGTGGTCATTGGACGGAGTTGCTCACCGATGGAGATTGATTGATATGAGTCCCGTACGGATATCTTCTATCCGTAATACTGACAAGACCAAAAAAAAAGTTGGCAGTTGGTAATATCAGGGAAAAAAGGAGTTCCGCTCAGTGCTCACGAGGACGGCATATCGGCGGGACCTTTCGACGACAGGACGAGACGAGACGAGACGGCGAGCAGCAGCCAGCAGGCGTGATCCCCGGCGTGCAGAGCTTCCCAAGGAAAACGGCCAGCCAATGGTTTCCGGGTGGTGGGGCGGCAGCCTCACTTTGTTGCGGGAGCGAGCCGTAGCCAATCGAGGTTCGCCCTGCTCAGCTATTCCCCTTTTGGAGATGAATACCAGATCCCATTGGCTGTGCTGAAGTCGGGGAGGGTAAAAGTGGAATTATGGGAAGTTGGGGAAACAAAAAGTGGACTGCCAGCTGGCCGCGACTGGACACCTGCCCAGGTCAGGTAGTGTTCCTCTCATCCTGCGCTGCGGGATGGGTGCTGTGGGGGAAACGACCTCCAGCGAATGAAGAAAACGAGGCAAACTTGGGGTCGATTGGAGGAGTGTGTTGCCAACGGGATGGGGGGAATGAGATGCAGCTGGATGGGCGTTCCGTATCGTATGCACCGCGTCAATCACAGATTCGGGGCCAACCAGGGGGGTGTAGCGGGCCCTCTGAGGAATGGGCCATTTGCTGATGGCATCTCGGTGCAGATGCGTTAGGCGTTCTGGCGTTCTTCTGCGATTCTTGAGGTTCATTTTGTCGAATCAGAGAAGATGCTCAAGTCGTACGGTAAAAGACGCAGGTGGTCAGCCAGCCCATCGCGACATTGCCGTCTTGGGGGATGAGTCTTGGGGCACGGAGGACACATCTTGGTGAAGTGCGCCGCCGCATCGTGGCCATGGGTGTCAGAGACAATGCACACCCACCACGCACATGGCCGAAGGAGAACAGACCATCGTGCCTGAACATCACCTAATGGAAAACGGGATATCTGAGGTATCTCGCCCGCGTGGGATGGGTCGTCACGTCGTGGCCCGGTACCGGTAGGGAATTGTCAATGTCTCGTGTGGTGACAGTGGTGTTGGTGTGTCCGTGGGTAGGTAGGTAAGCCTAAGGAAGCTGTTGCCGTGGGACATGGAAGGCTGCATTGGTGCGATGTGCCCCTTGTGATGGGGATCGGCTGCCCAGATGTCCTGATGTCGACGACAATGACGGATGGCGTTGGAAATTATTGTTTCTTATTCTGAGTCTGGCCGTCTCATCCTGGCAACCTCTGCCGTCATTTTGGCATTTGCTTTTCCTTTTCCCCCTTGACTTTGGGGGTTAGGTTGCCAATACTCTGCGCCGTGTCTCTGTGCATCCAACGTTCTTCTGTGGCGGGCTGTTTTCCGATTTCCCCGTCCCCGGTCCAGGCCCGGAGATCAGTCAGATTAGCTATGTTGGTCAGGTCGCTGAGATATTGAGGTCATGTCCCAGGGCTGTGTCCCAGCATCGTGCGCGGACAGGACCCCTTACGCAGCGTGTTCGGGGTATTTCTGGAATTGGTTTTTTTGGGATATGTTGTGACTCGTTGTACTTTATGCTGCCGTTCTGCAGCTCAGAGGTTGGCGAAAGTGTCTCGTGTGCATTGTTTGCCTGACGGTTCAACGTCTGACACGCTTCGTCGTTTTTTTTTTTTCTTTTGGGGGTCTTGAGCGACTGGCGATGCCGTCACGGCGGAGTAATTGTCGCCCTCATCGTCCTCCCTCATCTGAGCACCCAACCCATCACGCGTGGCCGTGGCCCGATAAGACGTCTTCAGACGGGAAGTGTAAGGACGGCGGGGTTCCCTGCCGCGTGTACGACTGCCGGAAAAGCCAATTCGTAGGCTCTTTGACCTCCTTTCATCGACTGATTTTTCAGAAGTAAAAGAGAACTCGTGGGCGCTAGGACGGAGCTAGGGAAGCTTCGCATGAACTCGAAGCTATGATGTTTTCCGTGGTGATGGTGTCGATGTCGTTAAAACAAGTAATTAAGAACGAGGAGCGTTGCGCGGCCACGAATAGATGGGGTGGGAACGTTGGTTACAGAAGACAGGACGAAATAGAGTTGGGCTACCGGAACCGAGCTGGCGATAACTTCGCATGGCGGTGTGAGCGGCGGACGGGTGTTAGTGGACGGGAGCCAGGAACAGCGTTTGTGTCCCGTCTGGCTTTCGGCTGGTGCTGTCAGTAGCGCGCAACCGCAAACCTAACGGTCGACGGCGTCAGGACGAGTCATGTCGCCAACGGCCCAACCGTACACCCCTCTGCCTCTAGATGTACCCGCACGATGTACGTAGTGGGCGTGGTGGTGATGGTCTGGTCTGGTGTTTTTGGTTCCTTTCCCGGGCTGAGTCTTTATGCGTTGATGCGGTTCTCCAGAGGACACAGACGTTCGGTAAAAAGTGCTGGAAAAACACAGCAGCGGCAGCGGCAACAGCAGTCGGGATCGGTTTGTGCATTGCGCACTATTGCGCGATAAAGACCGTCTTGGGACAAGTCTGTGGACTTGAAGCAAGGCACGCGCAATTTCTTGGCAAGCCGAGCATGAGTGGCAGAGTCATTCAGATGCCTCCAAACAGTGGTCTAGTGCCAAAGATGAGCACAAGAAGTTGGATGTCAGGTCGATGAGTGGATGAAGTTGGAGCTGGAGCCGGGGGGCATCTCATCAATCGCATCGCGATCTCCATTGCCGCCGCAGCGTGCAGTGCCATGTGCCAGGTGCCAGGCGGTGGTTTATTCGGCAGAGAGGTGGAAGACCCGCCGGGCTGGTGGGCCGCGTGTTGAAAGTTCGGGTCGATCACGATGTCGGCCCATTATTCGAACGTCTTCCTTCTGCTGGATCACAATGTCCTCTGGTGATTCGTGAATGTGGGGGACGACGACCTGGTATTGCCGATAGGAGATGATGGGCATTGGCTTCCCGAGCTGTCCGTCCTGTCAGTCATTTTGGGCCCTTGTCGTAGCTGAGATGAGGTCGGGTCGTACCCTTTGCAATAGCGTAACCTGTGACCCAAGAGGGAAATCGTCGTGGGAAGCCTGCCTCTGTTTGGAAAGGCCTCTGGAGCTAAGCAAGCCAAGATATCCGTACCGGCAGGATAGTTAGGGTAATGTTGAGGGTGACAGTGGCAGCGACCTGACAGTGACAGGCCAGCCAAGATGATGTTCGGTGCTGCTGAGACTGAGGGAAGAGAGGAGCTGAGAAGCCGGGCGTCGAGGAGCCTGGGAGTGCCTGGCACGCGCTAGCAGACGTGTTCGGTGCCCACACACCCACCCTCTGGTGAGTCGTGACCTGCTGAGCGGGAGACTGGAGAGTCCCAAACATGGACACCAAAAATACCACGCAGTCGTCACCGAAGCCGAAAGAGAGGCAGAACACTAGGAGGAGATGTGCTCTGAGTGGACCGTTGACAGCTGTGCCAGATAGCAGAAACGCCGTGTGTGTGATGAGGATGAAGTTGCTGGCCTGACGGGGCCATCCCGGTGGCCGACAGGATGTTTACCTTGGGCGGTACGTACCTTACCTCAGGTATCTTAAGAAAATAAAAAATCACGACAAAACGCCGGCTGTTGGTTGGCTGGTTGGAGGTACGTACCTCTACATCCACTTTAACCTTCTTTCCTCGCTTCGATTCGTTCCTTCCCGTCCAAGGACCATCATCGGCCCTGCCTGCTCCTGCTGCATCTGCCCTCTGTGACTTCCCTCTATGAATGAGGTGCCTTCTCTGACCGGTCTCTGGCTCAGGAAAAGCAGGAGCGGACCGGTTGTCTGCAACTGCAAGTCGCAGCTGCATTTTTGGGATATTCGCTGGTCCCACACCCCCCAAATTCCTCTCACCGCCCCTTGTCCTTTGGCAGAAAGAGCAGCCGCAAGAGCAGCTAAACACCCGCTCCACGTCGGCCAGCTCATCACCACCACCACCACCACCCTCCATCTCAATCACACCCTCCCAGCCAGCAAGCAAGCACGGATACCTTCAAACCATCCACACACCCTTCTTCTCTTCCACACACCACTACACCATCATCATCCATCCCACTCTCTCCCAACACCACCAACTTCCTCACCCCTCCCTCCCCTGCTTCTTCCTCTAGCGTCCCTGTCCACCACTGTCTTTGCCTGTTCCACCGACATTACACTACCAGCTCGCTGTGGAGACGCTGCCAAAGCCTCACTTCTGTGACTGGACATTCATTGCGCGGCTCATCCTGTCCTTCTCTTTAAACCACTCGTCTCGCCAGTTCGCCTTCTCATACACTTACGATCGACTATCCATTCGAAGCCACAGATCCCTTGTCTATCGCCTCGAACAAACACGCCCTTGGAACATCTCCGAGAGCACAATCCAACACCACTACCACCCAACCAAAGGAGCATCGACGATATTGTTTCGCTCAACGCCAGACAACGAGACCTCGTTTCTTCGTTTGTCTTCAGCAGCAATATCCCCGCTAGTTTCCACCATCGTCACTCGGGGTTCCTCGCACTTGGACTTGGATGTGCCAGCGCAAGACGAGGCTGCACCCATCGTATCACATCACTTTCACCAGCACTCTATCGACTCTCGACTCGGTCCATCGACCACCCCCGACTCGCTTCACTCCAACGCCCGCCATACCCACACTAGCTCTACCTGCATCATTCTTCGCCGACTCGTAGAAGCAACAACATGAGCCATCATCCCCTCAATTATCAAGAGATTCAACGTCAGGTGCTACAGAAGCAGCAAGAGATAGAAAGCCTCCAAAACCTTCTCCATCTCCAGCATGCTCCCGCCCCAGCCGCCCAGACAAATCCCATGAACCTTCTCCCACCCCAAGGTGACTACTACGTAGACCCCGCCATCGCCCAACACCAACATCAACTTCAGAATGGTGCACCCGCCGCAAGGAGGGCTTCAATGCCCAGGAGCAAGTCCAACATGGGATACTCCGCCGCATCAACGAGAATGATGGTAATTCACCACCGCTCGCAACTACCATATACTTCGTCTCGTCCGTACTAATAAGCTCGCAGGAACGCAGTAGTGACATGGACTCACCGCAACCCGTCAAGCGTCCGAGGGTCATGTCTCAGCAATATCCTCGCGCGGTCCCCATGACGGGCATGGCAAGAAGCACTTCCAACCGCTCGGAAAAGTCAATTCCGTTCGTCGCCAAAGGCTCTATCGCGCCGCTCCAATCCTCAAATACCCCCAACACCATGATGGATCGCTTCACACAATCCAGAGACGACCCTCATGTCCTGTTCCAGGCTCCTCAACCCTCCATCCAGCGCACCCCGTCAAATCGTCGCCCGTCAAGTCTTCCAAGAGTCGAAGAGAACATGCCCCTCCCAGGCGTCGGCATGGACATCGCCGCCTACCTCGCGACTCAAGACGAGAGCCTCGCCTCTCCCGCCATGATCCCGCCTCAGCCCTCCTTCTTGACACCGGATGGCCGCAACTCCCAGGCTAGCTTGGTCGCTTCAGTCTGTCCTTCCATGAGCTCCGGCACTTCCGCCCCGGAGACGACCCCTTTGACCAGGGAGAACAGCTCTTTCGATCACCACCACGAGAGCCAGTCCCTCAACGACGCGCTCGACATGGCCCGCCTCGGCTCCACCGGTTCGCACATGGACTTCTCGCAAGATATGTACTCGAACGCCCACTTCGGTACATCGCCCAACGTCAAGCCCGAGACTTACCTGGCTTACGTCGGCGCCAACCTTTCTCAGCAGCACTACGGTCAGCAGTCACCGATCGACGACCAGTTCCTGTCCCAGGGTTCTTCTTTGATGGAGCGTTCCTTCTCCGCCAACAGCAACGCGTCTACCAAGTCGAATCAGGAGCGGAGGGCGAAGGAGGTTTTCCAGCAGCAGATCCACAATGCCACCCGCACTGCTCTCGCACCCAAGCCTGCCGATGCCCTTAAGCCTTCCCAGTCCAAGAAGGAGGGCAAGGTTCCTGTTACCAAGGGCACCTACACTCGTCCCAAGCACCCCAAGGTCTACTGCGATCAGTGCACTGACCACCCTGACGGCTTCCGCGGTGATCACGAACTTCGCAGACACATCAATGCCAAGCACGAGGGCACCATCAAGAAGTTCATCTGCCGCGACCCAGCTACCGCTGGTCTCAAGTCCGGCGTTGAGGCTATCAACCCGTTGTCCAAGTGCAAGCAGTGCGTCGCCGGAAAGCACTATGGTGCCTACTACAATGCGGCAGCTCATCTCCGTCGCACCCACTTCAAGCCCAAGACCCCGCGCGGCAAGAACAAGCGGGGCGACGACGATGAGAAGCGCGGCGGTAAGGGCGGCGGTGACTGGCCCCCCATGAACGAGCTCAAGCTCTGGATGCAGGAGGTTTTCGTCACCGCTGACGATGCCGCCGACGCCGAGGCTGAGGCCCTCGAGGAGGACGAGGAAGAGGCTGTGCAGTACGATCCCACCATGATGGATCTTTCGCTTGGCCACATGGGCGAGAACATGCATTACGACATGAACTTCCCGGCGTCGTACTCGATGCCTGAGCTGGCCATCGATACCCAGGCCTCTTCCTTCTTGGCCGTTCCCAATATGCCGCCGCTCTCCTCTGCGTCGGAGGCATTTGCGTTCTCGCCATTTACCTCAAACTCGCCCATGAACGGTCTGTCGCACGAGACGGCCTTCTCCATCTCGTCCTCGAACACGGTTACACCTACTACGTACCAGGACCCGCTCGCTGATGGCTTCGACAGCTACGTCTACTGATTGAGATGTCTTGAATCGTCCTAGTTTGATTCATTCAATTCTCATTTTCGTTTCGTGTCACATTCTTTCCCCATTGTGGCTGGGCATTGTGTTGGGTCGCGTTCAGGCATTGATTGGGCTGCTTAGCTCCAATCTGCATGACGCGGGCCTGCCCAATATGGCCCTCCACCACGAAGCCTGCAAGGCCGAGCAAAGGAAAAAAAAAGAAAAAAGTACGAAAAAAAAAAACTTTTCCAGTTATGACCGATGATCGTGCCATGACATCATGATCAGTTGGTGTCGTCCGGAATGCTGGCCCGGTGGAAACATCCATGGCGCATCCGCTCAGCCCATCTATCTCCTACGTCCTGTCTCTCGGTTATCTCGCTTCTTTCGCCAATTTTATCTCATCGTCTTTCGTCAATGTCGCTCGACAGTCGGTGGGGATACGTTTCACATGGCTCAGTGGTATGCGGTGACAGCATTCCACGCCTCCAACGAGCCAGTCGCTCCCGGTGGTGCAACCGGAGCTTCAAAATGCTGTATATATATATGGCCACGTTTCGGACCAAGCGTCCGCGGAAATCAAAAAGGCTCGGGAGCGATGGTGATGATCGCTCCTGTTGCCAAAGGAACAGGCGTTGTACTTCCGCAAGGAGGTTTGTTTCCATGAGTGTGATTTTACTGCAAGGTGTTGGGGATTCTGATTTACTTGGGCAACTGTGGTTTATGGTTTCGGTGCCGAGTCTTGGTATGCCCTGCGGCGCTGGTTTTTGTATATACAGTGGATTCTGGTTGGGTAGACACCAGCGCGGACTTGCGCGGATGGTTGGCAGGACTTGGGTTGTCCTGGGTATATAGCACACGCTAAAAGCCGAATCAGGTGCTCAGCACCTTTGACCTTCCACTCCTCTCGCTCTCTTTTCTCGTTGATGCATGGAACTTGCTCAATTCGTTTTCGTGTATGAAATCCTATGAGCGAGCGCATGTTCTCAGCTTGGGCCATAATGCCGCGATAGTCATATTGCCAGAGTATCCATCCCGTCCGTTCTCAACGGAGTGGCCATGTCTCCGATTCTTCCCTCATCTAGAAACTGCGAAGCGAGCTACCACATCCTGATACGATCGTGGGGACGAGCTGCGTCCTGTTCTTTGCTTGCTGCAGAGTGCCGCATCTCTCCGGAGAGCGCTCGCAGCCGCGGTAGCGTCCCACCGTGCGATCCCGGACTACAGCGGCGGGGGACTACGGCGGGCCATAGCGGGGCCGGCTGCCGCCGCATCCACGGCTCTGATGGGTCCGGACCGGACTTCGGAACGCCGGGGAATGGGCACTTATCCCGGCTTCCATCGAGCTAGAACAAGGTCTTCGGTCTGGCATGTAGTATGCTGTATATCAGATGAGTGATAGGGGACTTTTACTTGTCTGAGTGAAGATGATTGTTACACAAACATTAAACCTAGGCGAATCACGGCTTTGGCGCGATGAGTCGAGATGATTCATCGCCGCTAGGCTGAGTTAGGTCAGCTATGGGCTGAGATTTCATGGCTTTTTGCTTTGAGTACGTCTTGAGATGGCCACTGAAGTCTTTTTTGAGATGCTTAGAATGAGTGTTTGGGAGTCGCGGAGGTAGCGGTGGCGTTATGGGTCATGCCGCATCATCCATCGTAAGGAAGGAAGGAGCGGGTGGAGCCAAGCCTCATCGGCGTCGGCCTTTAAGTATTAAGCTGAAAGTGAGGTCTACTTTCCCAAATTGAATCATCTACAACACACACCTACGGTCTGGGATATGGATACTTAAGAGGACATCAACACCTACCTACTTCAGACTTCCATTGAACCATATCACAACAACTCACATATCAACAGCCACGATGCGATATTTGGAAATCCCAAAAGGCGCCAGCCGCCTCTATGAAGTTCCACGATCCCAACTCGACCTCAGAACCGACCCAGAAATCGTCGCCGAGCTCAGCACCTTCCGCCCCGTCACCTCGGAGAAGAACGTCTGGGCATTCTGGGACAAAGGCCTCGAGTCCATGTACCCGAGCTACAGATGCACCGTCCTGAACTGGGTCCGAAAACTCGGCCCCGCGTGGACGGTCCGTCTCGTCGACCTCGTCGACGGGTCTCCCAGCCACATCTACAACTTCATCGGCAAGCACTGGCTGCCCGACTGTCTCGTCGACGCGACCATGGACGGGGCGCACAAGGCGCAGCACGCGTCGGACATGGTCCGCCTCCCGCTGCTCTTCGAGCACGGCGGCGTCTGGATGGACGTTGGGAATATGCTGCACACCCACCTCGACGAGCTCTTCTGGGACGCGCTGGAAGACCCGGGGTCGCCGTATGAGGTTGGGTTGTGGATCATCACCGGCCAGATCAGGAAGACGTGGGGGAGTTTCGGGAATTTCATGCTCGCCGCGAGAAAGGGCTCCGTGTTTATCAAGAACTGGCACGAGGGTTTCAAGGCGCTGTGGGAGGGCCGCACGAATGAGCACGGGATTCACGAGCACCCGCTGATACGGGAGATCGGTATCGCCGACGGCATGGCGGATTGGAATTTCGAGGACAAGGTTCTCGACATGAGCGACTACGTCGCCCAGATGCTCATCGGCGACCGCACGCGGAACCTCCTGGACGTGGAGACCGGTTGGAACGGGCGGGAGGTCTACGAGCGGAGGGCGTTCATGGTGGAGGGCATCTACAACGGCGTGCTCGGTGCGATCAAGACGGGCTATGACGGGGCGCGACAGGCTGAGCTCTTCACGACGAGGCTGGACGAGGCGGACGAGGAGAGGCGGAAGGCGGCCGAGGACTTTGTGGTCGACATGCTGGAGAATAGCCACATGTACAAGGTTTACCACAATTCGGCTGGAGGATTGTCGGCGCTTGGAGACTTGGTCAAGAAGGAGGGCTTTCGGGATGCGGATCACAGGCCGGGGACGTTTGGGGAGTTGTATAGGTATGGGACGGTGCATTGGCGTTCGAGGAGGAAGGTTGAGCAGTTGAGACCTCCGCCGAGCGAAGATGAGTTGATTAGGGCAACACCGACAACACCTGCGTGTGATTTAAAGACATAGACAAGGATGGCATAGAGTAAACATTCAATATCTCAATCAAGATTGATAAGAACTCTAGTCTTTGAAGTTGTGCCTTATAACGAAGAGATTGAACAAGTTGCAATCAATTCTTATAACTATATCACCAACCTCAATTGCTTTCCTAGGAGGCAAATCTGACATGACTCGCAACACCTGTTTGACGTCATCCAAAGGAATACCATTCGGATTCAGATAAGGCATCGCTGATTGACCGGGGAAATCGGCACAGAAAAAGACCCACAGACCTCCATGTCCGTGTTCTCAGGCGGCCTGAATCGGCTTTCCGGGGAAGAAGATTAGCGTTTCATGAGATAAGGGGGGGTCATGTGTTTTTGTCAATTCCATCTGCCGGAACGCCCGCACCGCACCTCGGAACACCTCTCTCCTCGCCCCCAGCCACGTCCACAACCGTCGAATTCCGAACCCGCTCACCAACAGTTCCGCGGTGTCCCGATTGCTTCGTCCGGGGACCCCGTTTAGTGACCGTCCGGCCGACACACACCATGGGCCCGGACCCTGACGCGACGGCGGAGGCCGCGACGCCGCAGTCGACCCGCGCCGGGTCCGCTTCGGCGCAGAAGCGCGCCGCGCCCGCGACCGGCGACGGACAGCGCTCGAAGAGAGCCAAGTACACGCCCGTCGCATGGTACGGACCCGAGATCTCATCGGTGCTCCTTGATGTAGTGACTAATCTCAGTGTCTCGCAAGCAACGAGTGTAAGAAGCGGAAACTCAAGTGCATCAAGGAAGATCACCAGACCATCTGCCGGCGATGTCTCTCCAACGGCGCCGAGTGCGTCTTCGTGCCCGGACCGCAGCAGACGCCGTTGAAAGACAAGGACAGAGACGGCACGCATGAGAGAGACGATCTCATTCCGTAGTCTTCCCCCACGCTCAACACTGACTTCACAACAACTGACAATCGTCACAGATCTCAGCACAAGAACCTCAGCGACGAGGTAGCCGCCCTCCGTGAACAGGTCGCCACCCTCACATCCTCCCTCCGCGAACTCACCGGCAAGGTCGCGCACATCAACACGCGCTCCCCCGCCGCCCTCGGCGGCCCGCAGCACCCGAGCCCGCTCTACACCAGCGAGTCCAACCGACGGCCCAGCGAGCCGCGGGAGCCGCAGTTCGTCGGCCCGACGCGGTCGGCCTTCAGCCTGCGCATCGCCGAGACCTCGCTCACCCGCATGCGCATCCAGACGGGCGACGAGGAGCCCGCGAGCAGGTCCGCGTCGCCGGCCGCGTCGCCGCAGAGGGCGTCGTCCGTGGCATCCTCCTCGGACGATCACGGCTCGTCCTCGTCGGGGCGGAGGAAGAACTTGGATTGTCTGCTGACGCTGGACTTTGACGAGGTCGTGCGGTTGTTGGATGTGTACGCGGAGGAGGTCGAGTCCGTGTACCCCTTCACGAACATCAAGGACGTGTCGGCGAGTCTGCCGCGGATCCTGTACTTTGCCCGGCACGGGCAGAATCCGCCGCCCGCGGACGGTCCGGGGGTGCCGCCGGAGGAGCGGACGAAGATCGAGGAGAAGGACGTGCAGATTGCGAAGGTGGCGGTCGCGATATCGATCGTCATGGAGGCGCAGGGGCAGAACGCGATCAGTACGAAGCTCATCGACGCCGTGGAGCCGGTCGTGTGTCGGGTCTCGGGGGAGGCGTTTATTGATTTGAAAGAGCTGCAAATCATGACGATGCTGGTGAGTTGTGTTGTTACTGTTGGCGTTGGGTTGTTGGATCTGTGATGTGTTTTACTGATACTTGCGACAGAGTCTCTATTGGTTTCACTGCGGCGAGGAGTTGCTGGCTTGGAGAGCCATTGGTATCTCCGGCCGGGAGTGCCTCGAGATCGGGCTGCATCGCCGCGCCATACTTCTTGATAACTTCAAGGATCCCAAAAGCCGGGACTTGGCGGTCCGTTGCTTCTGGTGCGTCTACGTCTTGGACCGACGGTGGAGTTTCGGGACCAGCCTGTCGTTTGGTCTCATTGACAGGGACATCGATCCCGAGTTGCCTGAACCCGTGAGTATCCCGTCTACTCTTCCGTATTATTACCCCACGAAGCCTTCTTCTGACCTCTCGCGTGCTCTAGGGAGAGAACTACCCGTACCTGAGATGTATGGTATCGTACGGAAGGCTCTGTTCCAAGGTCTGGGAGGCACTACCGCCGTTTGAATCACCATCCCAATTCATCCCCAAAGACACCGTCGCTTTTCTGGACTTCATGACACAGAACTGGTTGAACTCCATCCCCGAAGACCTCCAAATACGCCACCCGCGGCTCGGCCTGGCGCCAAGGACACAACCGAGGAGCATGCACCGCCTCCGGTCGCTCCTCTACCTGCGCGGCAACCACATGCGCACGCTCATCCACCGACACCACGTCCTGAGCACCGCGAGCATTCGCGAAGACATGCAGAGCGCTCGCCTCGTAACCGAGATCGCCCTCGACACGATCCAGGTCCTGGTCCACCTCAACGACACGAGCGACATCTACGCGCGGCAGCAGCACGCCTTCAACTACTTCCTCATGAGCGCCCTGGCGGTGATCCTCCTCGCGGTGTGCCACGCGCCGGGCGTCTTCACCGAGCCGTGCAAGGAGAACTTCCTCAAGGCCGTGCAGCTGATCAAGAGCTTCTCGCGGCACGGGCACGCCAGCCGCAGGCTCTGGAAGACCATCCGCGGCCTGCTCCCGGGCATCAAGTCGCTCGGCCTGCGCAGCGACCCGGAGAAGACGGACGCGCCGCACGCGGGGGCCGACGGTGCGGAGCAGAGCGCGGCCGAGGCGCGGTCGGACGGCGGCGGCGGCGCGCATCAGAATGCGGGCGTCGGCGAGAGGGATGAGAGGAGGGTGGACGCGGCGTGGGAGGCGTATGAGACCACTCCGCAGACGAACAGCTCGATACCGGATATGTTTAACATGGGGAACGATCTGATGAATCTGTTTGACGCGTTCGGGCATGCGAATGCTGGGCAGCCTGCGCCTCCGGACTTTCCGGTTGGGTTCTTTGGGGTGAATGAGCAGGGCATGTCGTTGGGGGATCCGGAAGAGATATCACGGCGCTTTCAGGGATTGATTTAGAGGAAAGCGTTCTGTCAATCGTCTCGACTAAATGGTGCTGAGTCACGGGAGTCAAAGGTAGGCGTCGCACAGGAGTAAGAAAATAAGGTATCGTCCAAAAGTCGCGATTTCAATTTATCCAGTTCTATCAGTTTCATCCTCCATATTTCAGTCTTCTATCTCAAACATCAATGTCCGCGGGCACGGAGATCCCAGTGACGATGTTGCTATCTACTACCGGCACCTCAAACTTCTTCCGCCCGAATGAAACGTAGTAGACGATTCCAAAGCAAAGCCACCCGCTCATCACGACGATGGAATAGTTCATGTTCTGCGGCGTGACGGGCATCGCCGAGGGGAAAGTACTGAAGATGATCACCACAACCATCCAGACCAGACTGATGACGTTCAAGACAGGACCGAGAACAGGGCCGAGCTTGAACGGACCGTAGTCAGACCGCTTAAGGGTCCTCCGACCGTACGCCATCATGTAGCAGATGGGGATGATGTAACTCGAGTACATGCCGATGATGGCCATGGACAGGATGGCGTTGAACGCCGTCGTGTTGCCGAGGTAGATGAACCCGAGCAGCATCTGCAGCACGGTGACGAGGACGACGGAGAAGACGGGGATCTGGTGGCGCCTGTCGACCCTGCTCAGGTACCGGTCGTACGGCGTGGCCCTGTCGCGGGCGAAGGCCCACAGCGTCCTGGACGTCGAGGTGATGCCGGCGACGGTGGCGGCGATGGCGGTGAGGATGATGACGAGGGACATGAAGGTGGCGCCGCCGTGGGACTTTGTGACGTCGAGGAAGATCTGCATGAAGGGGTACCCGGTCGGCGTGGAGAGGAGGGCGTCGAGGGGGCCGGTGGAGAAGAGGAGGACGGTGCCGTAGATGAGGCCCATGATGCCGTTGACGACCACGCTGCCTACCATCGCGATGGGCACGTCGCGGCTCGCGTTGGGGAGTTCTTCGGCTAAGTGGCAGGCTGCGTCGTAGCTTGGGGAGGTTAGTATTTGCGTTCTGAAGTTGGGGTTGGATGGGGGTTCTTACCCGAGATAGGGGTATACGGCGCTGATGAGGCCGACGAGCCAAGACACCCCGTCGCTTTCCCAGCCGCTGGAGTTGGTGAATTCCTTGAAGACGAAAGATGCCGTGTTCTTCGGAGCCATGACCCCGAGGACAATCAATATGGCGATGAAACCAGTTGCGTGAAGAACGCCTGGGGACGTATTGTTAGCCGAAGTTTGACGAAGTTTTTTAATCAGGCTGTTCATGCTTACCAGACACGATGTTGGCTGTGGGCAGAAGCCTGTGTCCCCAGATATTCATAGTCATTCCGTATACTAGTATAGCCCAGTAGAACAACATGCCCTGCCACCTTGCCGGGATGTAAGAGTCATCGTTGAGGATGATCAGAGACTGGACTTGGAGACCAGCCGCGAAAGCAGCGGATGAAGTTAACACAACTTGTCCTCCCACTGAAATCCAGCCAGTTGTGAATGCTGCCGCGGATCGAGTCGAGGGCGGGCACAAAGCTGCAACCCAGTGGTACTGGCCTATGACAAATTCGTCAGTTTCAACTGGACTTAGAGGTGTAGTAGAAGAATCCCTCACCTCCTGCTGTAGGGTAGATTGACGCAATTTCCCCCAGAGAAGAGGCGATACAGACTGTGCAGACAGTTGAGAGCACACTTATCCAGGGGTTAGCCATCTCTGAAACCTCAACTCAAGAGCCATCCTCAACTCACAGGTTATAGAACAGGCAAGGTGCTCCGCCGCTCACAAGAGCCGGCGCAACAACAGTTGACAGCGCCTCCCATGTTGCCATCAGACACACACATAATGCGCCCAGGGCAGGAAGCGAGAACTGTCTCTTCAACTCCTGCGCGTGACCGAGTTGAGCAAGTCGTAAATCGTCGCCGGTAACTGGCTCCGCCCCAGATTGAGAGTCAACTCTCCCCAGGGTCACCGTATCTTTCTTCATGTCGGTTTCCATTATTCAACTCAAAATGATGATGGAATAATTGTTGACCTGCGCACCGAATGTCGTCTTACCGTCGTACGATTTAGCAACTTGATCCCGGGGGTTGTCAGGCGCCATCTTTCGTTATGTACGTTCCACGACTACTCAACTTTCTCTCGATCTTATCACCGCAACGCAACATCGAAACTGCAAAACTAGCAGGCCTTCTTCCAAAATGGAGACGATGTGCCTCGCGGCGGCACCGCTGCATGGTGTACGTACGGCATCTTATCTTCAGCGGAAGACCCAATCAACTGCGTCGTGATAATCAATGGCCAATCACAAGAGCTTCCTGGGATGTCCAAGTCACTCAAGCTTTGATCAACCAACTTTTATAATTGTCTTATCTTGGCCGGGGTTGAAGATAAGAAGAGTACGGGGGGCGCTGGTGCTTGACTCGGAGGCGTTCCGCCTCTTCCGAGCGATTCCGCGTGACGCCCTCGGAACCACTTCCGACCACCAGCCAACCATAACTCTCTGACCATTTAATGGCCCAAACTTGCGGAACATCAGTTGAGCGTCTCAGACATCAGAGCGCAAGTTGGCCAGATTCGTTCCGACGGCAGACCGCATACTTCATAAAGACACAATCTTTGCTCAAGTCTCGAGAACTTACCCTGAAGCAACCACCTCGGACGCCCACATCCTCCCAACCCCCCCTTGTTCCGACTACACCCTCCCCTCCCACAATGGCATCGATTCCGCACCCCCTGTCGGCCCTGTCTCTGGAAGAGACGAACAGGGCCCGAGACATCGTGCTCGCCGCTCACCCTGGCACGGTGCTGGACTTCAGGCAAAACTACCTCTGGGAGCCGCCAAAGGCTGAGGTGCTGAAGTTTCTCGATCTCGAGCACTCCGGTGCGCTCACAGCGTCGTCGCCGAGGCCGGCGAGATGCGCGCAGGTCTTCTACGATGTTATTGGCGGCGCCGCGAAGGCGCAGTACTACGAGTCCATCGTGGACCTGGGTCTCGGTAAGATCGTGGACCAGAAGCTTATCGGCTCCGAGCACCAGGCGAGCTTGACCATGTACGTCTGATGTTGCTTTCCCTCCCCCGCCACGTGGCGAGCGCGACGCTGACACGCTGTCTGTCAAGTTACGATTTCGAGGTTCTGGCCGAGGCCGTCAACCGTTCTCCGTTGTTCAAGGAGAAGATTGCGGAGCTGAAGCTGCCAGAGGGCTTCGAGGTCGTCGTCGAGCCGTGGCCGTACGGCGCTCCTGATGCCGCGGATGGCAACAACCGTTATTTCCAGGCCCTGATCTTCGCTCGCGATACGCGGAGCGGGAACCCTGACTCTAACTTCTATGCCTACCCCCTGCCTCTAATTCCCGTTATGGATGCGCACAAGAAGGAGATTGTGCGTATTGATGAGCTTGCTACGGGCGGAGGAAAAGATCCTCTGACGGGCAAGACGCATGCTCCCACCATCATTGACCACTGCAAGGAGAGCGAGTACGTCCCTGAGCTGTTGCCGAACGGTACTCGTAAGGACCTGAAGCCCTTGACTGTACAGCAGCCCGAGGGACCCAGTTTCTCCATCACGGATGGCAACTTGATTGAGTGGCAGAAGTGGCGTATGCGTGTTACCTTCAACCCCCGTGAGGGTGCTGTTGTTCACGATATCCGGTACGATGGACGTCCAGTCATGTACCGTCTTAGCATGAGTGATATGGTAAGCCTTCTTGACTCTGACTTGAGGTGCATTCCGCTAACATGTTGGTTGTTAGACCGTACCTTATGCTGACCCTCGCCCGCCTTTCCACCGCAAGCAAGCCTTCGACTTCGGTGACGGTGGCTTGGGCAACGCTGTCAACAACCTGACTCTCGGCTGTGACTGCTTGGGTGTCATCAAGGTTAGTCTCAGATCAAACATGACTGCCAGTTCTATACTGACCAACATCGATCAACAGTACTTCGATGGTGTCCTCATCGACGGCAAGGGTGCGGCCGTCGACTCCAAAAACGTCATCTGCCTCCACGAACAAGACAACGGCATCAACTGGAAGCACACCAACTGGCGCACCGGCCGCGCCGTCGTCACGCGCCGCCGCGAGCTCGTCATCCAGTTCATCATCACCCTCGCCAACTACGAGTACATCTTCAACTACAAGTTCGACCAGGCCGCCGGCATCGTCGTCGAGGCCCGCGCCACCGGCATCGTCTCCGTCGTCAACATCGACCCCGGCAAGACCAGCCCGTGGGGCAACGTCGTCAGCCCCGGCGCCCTGGCGCAGAACCACCAGCACGTCTTCTGCGTCCGCATCGACCCCTCCATCGACGGAAACGAGAACACCGTCGTGCAGGAGGAGAGCCTGCCGCTGCGGATGGACCAGCGCACGAACCCCAACGGCAACCTCTACGAGGTCAGGCAGACGCAGGTCACGACCTCGGCGGGCTTCGACGCGGCGCCGATGAACAACCGCGTGTTCAAGATCCAGAACCTCGCGAAGCCCAACCCGATTACCGGCAAGCCCGTCGGTTACAAGATCACGCCGCCTGCGACGCAACTGCTGCTTGCGGACCCCAACAGCGTGCAGTCCAAGCGCGCGCTGTTTGCTCGTCACCACCTCTGGGTCACCAAGTACAAGGACCACGAGCTCTTCGCCGGTGGGCGCTACACCCTTCAGAGCAAGCTCGAAGTTGGTGGTGTCAAGGATGCCGCGGACAGGAACGACGACGTGCTTAACCAGGATGTCGTCCTCTGGAGTGTATTTGGCCTGACGCACAACCCTCGTATCGAGGACTGGCCCGTCATGTGAGTGATGAGATCTGCCGATGAAACCGAACTGTGATGCTAATTGTGACTAGGCCTGTCGAGATGCTGCAGCTGCACATCACGCCGTCCGACTTCTTCACCGGCAACCCGGCGCTGGATGTGCCCTCAGATAAGGACATTGGATCCAAGCTGACGTCTGGGTGCTGTGCTAAGGAGGAGCTGCCCATCCGAAGCAACTTGTAGAAACATTGGGACTTGGCGTTTTGGAATTCTTGCATTTGTATGAACAGCGATGTGTTATGTAGAATGGCGGGCATGGGCTTAAGGAAGACAGCAAAGACTGTCTGGCGGCCATCTTGAAGCAATTATAGATTTCAGTCTATGCATCAGACTTTATTTAAATGAAAATCTTGATCATTAAATCAGTTGGAATAACTACAACATGTGAAATGTTTCGGTACGACCTCAATGAGCAGTTAATGAAGCATGGCGCGTGACAATATTTCTTGGCATTTCATGACGTTGCAAAAACATCACACAACTACGCAAGCAAACCTCCTAAAAAGTCAAACTTTGATCATACACCGCTATATTGTGTTCATCGGAACTTCATATCTTGACAAGTTGTTGAATCTGTCGTAATATGAAGATCTTCATGAATTTCAATCTCCGCTGTCAGTATCAGATGAGAATATTTTAACGAGCTGTAGAGAGAGCCAAAAGAAGCGCTGGAACTCTCAGTACTTGCAGCGTCCAACCACATAGAACGACTCCGGCGCGTCATGGCCCATCTTCATCATCATGAATGCATTCATAGACGTATGTCCATGACTCGTCGCTAATCTTTGATGATACCGTGATCAATATCTCTGAGCATAAATGAATAGTTTGAACACTCAATAGTACATGTAACTAGCTTCAAAACCCAGTCAGCCTTCATCTTGATACCGATAAGAAGAGATAGTGGCCCTGATGTGGTAGCCGGAACTGCATCGGAATGGGAAACACGTCAACGAACCCCCACACAGATAAGAGTAGACGCTCGGAATGAGATCGGAAACCATGACTTACGATGAAGTTATTGATAGACCTCATTGATGTGGGATTGAGACACATCATAGATGGAGAACCGGTGGCCTAAAGGCCCGAACCCGATCACATCCGGATTATAAATCATGGTTTTGACAGATAAGCTTGTGAGTTGCACAAGTCATAGAATTGTCTGAGATTCTTGATAAAGGTAAGAACTGAAGCTTGTGTCATGAGTTCGGGGCATTTTTGTGTGTCATTCAGATTGCCTAGTCACCCATGATAAACCCGGGCCAGCACCGGCGCGGCGATCAATCTTGGGACGGAACCGGGCCGCTTCGCGGATGGCAAGGATGGACAGTTGGGTCTGAACACGAAAATAAGATAAAAGTCGCTTGCATCTCCTTCAACCTGCGTCACTACCAAGTACTTAAATGGTCAGTCAGATCTCATTGCCTTACTTGCCTTCACCAAGGACTCAAGACCCCTGGTCAGCACTCGGTCGCCGCTGACAGTGCTCATCAGGCCTTAGCATCGTGCAAAAGCTGGCCTGTGGATGAATGTATCGAAGAACTCACTCACTGGATGTATGCGGCATGTCAAGATGAGTTCGATAGTACTGTCACGAAGTCATGCGACGTAACATGTCAGAAGTACTCGAAAGACTGGGGTCTGGAGCACTTTGGAAAGGACACACAAGGCACGGTAAAAGTCTTATTTGCAGCACTGGTCTCAAAGGAGCCGAGTTGAATATTTACATTTCAAATGGCCGCAAGGCCCGCCTTCCGTCTCAAAGTCAATGTTCTCAGTTGTCCCGTGAGATCTGCTTTGCAATCCACCACCCCCTTCTCCGACATCATGCACAATGCGCTTAAGCAGCGGTCTCGACCTTGATGTTGGCCGAACCGGCGCTCTGGTAAGCCTCGGTGGCGACGATCTGGTAGTCGAAGGTGGTGCCGAGGGTCATGCCAGCGTTCTTCCAGGCGTTGAAGAAGTTCTGGACGGTGACGGTACCGCCGGTGCGCTTGTTGTCACGGATGGCCCAGAACTGCTTGAAGGTCTTGGTGCCCTCGATGGAGGGGGCGTTGGTACGGGTGCTCTCGTACAGCTTGTAGGTGCTGCCGTCGGAGGTGACGGTGCCCTTGAGGGTTCCAGCAGAACCGGGGTTGTACTCGCCGAAGTTCTCGACGATGTAGTACTCGATGAGCTGCGGAAGGATTCATGTCAGCGATTGATGCGAAGTGCTTGAATATGAGGACGACTTACGGGGCTCTTAGTCCATCCGTAGATGGTCAGGTAGCTGTTGCCGTTGTTGACGGGGGACCAGGTGCCGGAGTACTTGATGCTTCGGCCGGTACCGGTCTTCCATCCCTTTCCGCCGACCAAGTTGCCGCCAGACTTCCAGGTGACGGAGTACGCGCCGGCAGCGCCGTTGGTGTAGGTGACGTCGGAGGCACCATCGGTCCAGAAGGAGTAGAAGTAGCCGTTGCTGGTGCCCTGAGAGCTGGGGGTGGCTCTCTTGATGAGATCGGTGCCGGGGGCGGTAGCGGGAGCGGCGAGAGCGCCGACGGCGGCGAGGGTGGCCGTGAAGAGAGAAGCGAAGGAACGCATGTTGATCAACAAGCTGACGTATGTACAAAAAGTGTTAAGGAACGAATGTAGTGGTCGGAATAGTAGGTATGGAGTCCGGTGAAGGAGTGAGAAGAGCAAGAGGAGGCCATCGCGACGGCTGGTGGTCGGGGCCGTCCTTTTTCAATCTCATTCTTGCGATCGGGATTTCTGGGTCAACGAGGCACTCTGCCAGGGGTGGCGATGGGATGACAGGGGGAAACGGAGATTCAAGTGCCGTTTACCATGGGTATTTCCATCAATATCAACATGGGGGTTTGCGTGATGGAACCGCCTTGCCTAGAATAAACTACTGCCGACCCACGTGGGTAGCATTCTTGGGACGGTGGGAGTTCGCCTGAGGGAGCAGCTGGCAGCGTCCCCTTGCCCAGTCCGATCTTTACGAACATTTCGGACGGGGAAGAGGTGAGCGGGTTGCCCAAAGGGCTCGAGGATGACGGTCGAGATGGACCGATGAGGAGCTTTGCGGTTCCGCCAATCGACGCGTCGGGCTTAGGCCAGGAGTCGGATTGAGTGCCGCGTCGTCGGGAGTAAATGAAGCAGGCCGGGGCCGATGTTGCATGATCCTTGTCGACGCTCCTCTCCGCAATTTGCGCAGGGGGGAAACAGAGGAACAGTCCGGCTCTGCGGCCGAGCTGCAAGCTTGGACTGGTAAGCATGTCCGACACCCCTATTTAACCGGCCATGCCGCTCGCCGGGCTGTGTTTATCCAGCACATTGCCATTCGAGGTGATCCCGGAGGAGATGGCCCGTCCGGCGGGATCTTGCACATCATCGTGTTTAGCACAAGCTTTTAAGGCTCGGGATGTTCGTGCTGGCTGCGGGCTGGCCGCCAGGACTCACTCATGAGTCATCGGACGGACGTCAAGTTGATGGTCAACCAAAAGTGGTTGCACTGGGAGCACTTTTGCCGGCGGCTGAAATGAAGTGGTGGTAACCGGACTGGAGGGATCGGGAGTTCTGCTTTCTGCCGGAGTTCACGATGAGGAAATATTCTGATGGCCAATAAGTTGCCGCGGTGGTGTCGATTGAGGCTACTGATATTTGGTAACTGTTCTTATGCCGTCCCGTATGAGTTGCATGCTCTTTGCATTGCATGGGCAATCTTGAATCTCCACAAATGCCGGCGCCGAATGTTTCTAGAAGCTCGACATTCTTCAGGGACAAGCTCCTTTCCAATTTCCAGTCGAAGCTGACATCAGGAGAGCTTTCATCCGCTTGGCTATGTGTTGTCAACTCCGTGAAGAGCAGACGATGCGAATCTGTCGTAAAGCCTCGTAATTCTTTCTGATCATGATGCAATGAGGTGATATGGGCTCATGAACTTGGCAATCGTTTAATTCGTCACAATTAGCGCTGAGCCATGTTTCAACCCCGACCCCAACCAAACTTGTGTGCTCTCATGCCGCCATCCTGCGGAATATTAAACAAACAGCAACTGAGCCATGATGACGGTAGAGACTGCCCGTTTAGCTCAGCTAATTCCGACGATCCACGATCTGCAACACATCCCGGTGCGTGGTCGTCCATCGGCCATCCAGACCTCTGCCACCAGACGCCATTAGTCCAGCGCTTCGGACGGTCAAATGATGCCGTCAAGCCACACTCAGCCAATCCAAGATATGAACAGCCGTTCTGCTAAGCTGCTAACCTAATCATAGTCCCAAGTTGCATTAGTCTTCACAAGCGAGAGACCCTGACTTGCACAAGCGGTGCCCAGCATGCACCACCCCCGCATTTGGGCTCGTCCAGAACGTGCTCCCTTCCCCGGATTGGCAAAACCCAAACGAGACACCAGACGACGCCAGTCCAGCCGGTGGCACCACCATTCGCCCATCCGTCAGTCGCCTGCCCCCTTTGTTGTATGTCTCTTTTGGGGGCATAGTGTAGTGTGAGCTGCTGTCATGCCTCCTCATCAGATCAGCCTCACCCTTCGACGAAATGCGGGGTGCTGCTTCGACCGCACACTGCCGTTGCTGCGGTTGAGTCCATGGCAGAGAAGCCCGACTGTGCGCAGTTGCTGTCGTCGGTCTTTTACGATATGCCAGGGTTCTCATTCATCAGCGGGTCTATTATTGAATCATCAGAGACGAAGGTTACACAGCACCGGCCGCTCTGGCAACCCCGCCGATGAGATGACGTTATCCAACGGCCTTCCCCGGTCCAAGGCCTGCAGGGCGCAGGCGACGGCTCATTTGAAGGAGGTCATCACGCCCGAGCTTCTCGAGAAGCTGCGTCGGTTTTGGTTTAAGCATTTACATACCGAGGAGGCATTCATCTTGCCGCAGAAGAATCAGCTAGGGCGATGGTTCTTCGCGGACGCGGACTTCGATGCAGCATGCATGTCTGTATCCACTCATCGACCTCTTGCACGAGTTATTGATACTGACTCAAACACCAGCCGAAAATTTCGCCCGGCTCTTGAAGCCATGAAGTCCTCGAGAGCCACCACGAAGGACATCATCGCCATAGTGAGGCCCATCACGCCACTCCAGTGGTTGAGCCTCGTCATCCTGCTCGACCAAGTCCCGCGCAACTGCTATCGCGGCACAGAATCCTCCACCGTGTTCAAGTTCTTCGATCCACTCGCCAGAGACATCGCGAATCATGCCATTCTGGCTGGCGCGACAACGCACAATAGGACCAAGTACCGCGTGGCCTATCGCATGTGGTTCTATCTTCCACTCATGCACTCGGAGGATCTCAAGCTACATGACGCGGCGCTCAAGCACTACAAGCAGATGAAGGATGAGTTTGAAGAGCTCATGGCCGAAGACGGCTCCGTTGGTGACGATGATAGAAGGAAGTGCTGGGGTGTACTGGCCATGCAGAAGGAGACGGCGAGAGATTTGGTTGAGACCAATTACGACTTTGAGATGAAGCATCGGGATATCATTGCACAGTTCGGGAGGTATCCCCACCGGAACTACGCGATGCATCGTCAATCAACTCCAGAGGAGAAGGAATACTTGAAGAGTGGCGGAGAGACGTTCAACAGTAGTGGAGAGAACGAAGGTAAATGAGAGTAGTGCGTGTGGTGAGTGCCGCTTCAACCATACCTGAATTTTGGGTTGGACACATGGGTGTATTGGCATTATGAAAGGGCACACCGGGATGCTTGGAAGGAGTTCTTTGTTTGCTTACTTTGATGATTAATGTTATGTACCAATATCAGTACTTTGCAATTGGCTTTCGTATGTCATACCTTGAAGATTAGTAGAAGAGCCCGAGACCGAAAGAGCAATGATGATCGGGTCGAGTCAGGTCGAAGTCAATTTGATATTGAATCGAGTCGACCGCAAGACCGATCTGGCAAAGTCGACGACCCCAATGCCCAGATCCAGTAACCAGAGACCAACCTACCCATGCACGACGACGACTTCTTCAATGTCTTGCATCACTTGTAGTATACTCAAAGCCAACCTACGCAGAAGCTAGCTCAACCGGCCGAAGATGATACCCAATCACTTCGTTCCAGAAGAACAGAGACAAGAACTCTGTGTCGTGCCGCGCGCCGAGGAAAACCATTGTTGGATACTGTACAACATGTGAAGCATACACGCCTGAAATCAACGTTTACTGCCCAATTTCTGCGAGATAAGACGCGCTTTCGCTGCTGTCGCGTTTTGTCTTGTCGAAAACAATGCCGAGCTGTGATCATGCAATGGCTCAAACAGAGGTCTGGGCCTGCCGAAAAGCGGCAGGCAAACAAACTTTATACGACAGAAACTTTACCCTCCAGCTCTCAGACTTCGATCCACCAGTTTGGCACATGCACATGAAGCTGTTCGGCATACTTGCCGATTTTCCTGCAAAGAGGAAAGCTCGCAAAACTGGATGCGACTAAGTTTTCATACTTTTCACGGGATAGTCAGAGAGAGATGTCCGACTTTGGATCTCTCGATAATATCTCAAGCCCAACTCAAGACAGGTCGATATATCGTACTACGAGATTCGCCATGTGCCGCTGCCGTGGCGAACTTCTACATGGTCATATGTGACAGCTTTGCGTGAGAGTAAACATTATTTATAGAATCTAACTACGCAGAGACATCATTTGGCTGAACGTTGACGGTATCGTGGCATGGTTTTCTCTGTGAATCCACTGCGCTGGCCGTATCTCTCGGCGTCATGCCAGCATCTGTGACTGCATGTGGAGCCATATATATAGCTCACCATGAATTCTTATCGTTATTCCCAAGCGGGATCGTACCCTGGATATCAGACTAAGTTGTCGTAAATGGCAGCATGTATCCCTTTCATAAGAGTCGTGGATGCTTCGTGGCTGTGGGAGTGGAATGGTCGATGCTCTCGATCAGTAGTTGAGACTGTAGACATCGCATTAGCATTCAACAAAGCATAGCCACGGCCTCGGTCTGCTATTCACCTTCTTGCAACATACCAGGTAGAACACGGTAGCTCCTTGGAATGCTTCAGTCTGTCGTTCTCATAACTCCGGCGCCCAAGTAAATCTTAAGGCGTCTCATCCGTTGCTACTTGTTGCCGTCACCTTCTCTTTTAATGGCTCCTCATCATGAGCGACCTCCGTTTCTCTGATACTCAGTCGACTCTTTTTCGACCCTCGGCGCACAGGAACTCCATCAGGTGGTTCTCCGTCGTAAATGCGATCTCTGAACGTCGTCTGTAGTGGCGAAAGAGATCCGCCGGTCTGTTCGATATCGGGAAGCGCCACAAGAACAGCACCCTGTCCAACCTTGGTCCTGTTGTTGCTGTCGGGTAGTGTGACCGACTTCATGCTTTCCGGTCCTCGGCAGTTACACGTACTCATTCGAGTAAACGAGAGCAGCTTGTTTAAGACGACGAATTCGACCTTCAGCTTGACGCTGTACACGAAAGGCTTACACATCGTCTGCACCTCAAACTTGTCGTTGTACTCGAGGATGATCAAGCCGGTATCGAGAAGAAATACTACAGCGAAGAGACCGCCGAGATGTCGGACCATATTCGCAACGGCCTTTGGTTTGATCGCGCTGAGCGGCTTGAGGCTGAAGTAGCCCTCGTATAGAAAAAGCCCGGCAATGATGGTTTCTTGTATGGTAAAGACAACTAGCTCGACCTTTTCATATATCTTGAAAGGTAAAACCCACTCTCCGGGGTGATTCGAGTTCGCCAGGAAGAAGATGACCGTTTCGGGAATGTGCATTGTGACTGCGTTGAATATGATCATCGCCAATATCATGCGAATCTTTCGTTGACTGTGGACGACGAGGTGTAGTCGAGACCAAAGAACGATCGCCTGCCCCTGTTCATTATCTAAGCCACTGAACTCATTTCATATGTTGCTTTCTGACCTACCGTCACCATCGAGTACCACGCTATCGGAATGATGATGCTCGATGCGAAGATTGCCTGGTGGTAGTATCCGAAGTATCGCAACAAGAACGCGATGACGTTGATGTTGATTCCAGTGTTGGACACAATCATGCTCCAAAAGTATCGTCCCCGCCGCCTCTTGAACGTGGTGAATATGGAGAAGAACGTCTCGATTGTGTTGTAGTACGCGGTCGCGGCGAAAGCGATCATCACCATCGCCTGCGCCTGAGAGACCGAGATGGTCCCCGTCTCCCCCGCCATTCTCTCAGCACGATAACTGAACTCGGATGGTCGCCGGCGCCGGTGGTTCGGACCTCTTGGAAGGCATCATGGAGTAGAAGAGCGCGACGAACAGGTTTGGCGGAAGACGGGATGGAGATGCGATGGCGCGGACTATGTGCCAGCCTGCAGGAATACTTCCAGCACCGCATACTTAAGACGACTGGTGCTCGAACATCTCGAAGGGTCCGAGAACCACGCCGAATAAGGTTCGGGAACCACCTCACGGGAAAAGTATAAATCTGTTCAAGAAGGGCTGCGATTTGAGCCGACTGGCGTGAAACCAGGGGAATCGCAAACCCGGGACTGACTCGTCTGCCGGACTAGACCCTTGAGAGAAGACGGCTACGTGTCGAACGAATCACAGCCGGACGCACATACGACTTGACTGCGACACTGCATAAACTCAAAACCTTTGGGGAAGGTCGATCACCAACTTGATTCTTGTTGGCTCAAGCCTCAGCCAAGGAGCGTGCCGCTCGGCAATTCTTCAGGGACACACTGTTGTCCGTGTGGCCGTTTGGCCAGGGCGGTTGAAGGGTGAGACCAGGTTGCCAGGGTCGATGAGAGTTGGCCGAACCGGTCAAGTTCAGACGGCACACCCATTTTCAATATTCTAGAAAGCCGAATGCTGAAATCTGTCTTCTAAGACGGCGCTTTTGTTTGTTCTTCACATAAAAGCTGGCTCCCTGACGTCGGCGTGGGTTGCAGATGGCCTCACAATGATGTCAGTGACCTTTGACCTAAGAACTTCTCCGGATCGAAACGATCAACTACAAGAACTGGTTTCACGAAGACATTTGGGCTTGACAGTCTCGGCGCAATTTTCCGCCGGCTTTGAAAATATAAGCCGTATACTAGAAGAATCCAGGTGTAGTATATGTTTTCTACTTCACTGTCTCCGTACAACTTGTCATTGGATGGAGTTCATGTTTTCTTCCGCCTGATTTCTTTGCTGTCAGTGATGTAAAATGACCTGCGAGATTTGCAACGTGACAGCGATATATTAACTGAATTGAAGTTTGAAAATCCGCGGAGGTCGGTGGGGTAATTGATGTGTTGTATCAGAGATCATTGTGATCACTTGAACAGAGTAGTTGAGGCGGACTTCACCTTGCTCAGGCGGAGATACCCGTAAACAGTAGAGAAGAAGCTCGTTTGTGTCTTGAGTAGATATAGAATTGAATAGCTCAAGTAGTTTCAGAAAGACGTCATATTCGCCTGCTGTTATCCTGCAAATGACACATGCAGTGAGACCAATGACCAACATCATTCACTAATAATACTGTGGCTGATACTAAGTTATTCAAGGAGGTTGGGAAAAGAAGCATGGACCCCGGCTGGGGGCGAGCCAGCTAATCCCAGATCACCGAGGATTCTGAGAGTGCCGGCCGAAAATGAAGCAATTGAAGTGAGGCTCTGGCGATCCGTCAAACTTTATACGGTCAGTTGCCGACCAATTCCGACGGAAAAATGTTTAGGCAGTGAGAGTTTCGTCCGGTCGTTCTATCACGTTGAAGTACTTGCTCAAAGTCCACATCATCGTAAGACTGAACGCCAGAGTCCATGATGATCAACTTCAATATGTCTGTTGGGTCACGATTCATCTTCCAAATTGGTTTCAAATACTTAACGCATGGCTTCAATCTCTATATATACGTCGCCTATAAAGCTTTTGCCGGCTCCATGAGTGTTATGAGCTCTGATGACACGGAAAAGCGCAGTATTGCATTGAGACGGAAAAGAAGCAAGCAAGAACAAACTTTGTGGCGGTTGTGCCGCCAACCATCATGGCCAGGCGAAAGCGTCATGCAGAAACGCGCATGAATCGAGATGCGCGTCAGTTGGCGACTAAATCCCCTGCTATTCAAAAGCATCGACTTGACTCGTGACTGTACAGCATTAAAATGCTGAACCAACAGTTGTCTCTCTAGTATAATCTTGACTGCACAACAACTCACTGAATATTACATGTACATGTATGAGAGACAGGGCTCTGATTGAGGAAGGAGAACTCGATTTGAAATTTCGAGTGAGACTGTTGTAAAATCGACAGGTTTACTCAACATCAGAGAAACTTGACATCACGGAAAGGCGTCTCAACCTGTCTGTTAGCCCTGAGCTTGTATCCATGAGAGCCTTCCAATATGGCCGAACCTTCATCATAACAATGATAACAATCATTGCAAGAAAGCTTCGCTCGCACTGCTAACTTTAAATCGGATTTTGATTGAGTTCACAGTCTTGACAGCTCACACAGCAAGGAAGCCACAGCCATGGCTTGAGCCATTACTTATTAGTCTACCAACATGGAGACAAGACATTGAAATGCCACAAACATGTGGGTTTCCAAAGAAAGTGAAGTTCTGAGTGATTGAGTCTGACCTCGATGTAGCTGCGTTCAATTACGCCGAACTCATATTACGAGTAGTCTCAGTGTTCAGGCTTGCATCTGGGACTAAGTAAGATCTTTGATTGTTCCATAGTATCCGTCGTGATAACGATTATTGATAAATTAAGCGGAAGGATTTCAAGGAAATTAAGAGAATCATTTAATATGTTGCTAAGTCTGCGAGCTACCACATATCGTGACGAGTCTGGAAGCCACATGCCACATGTTATTCTCAATAGAGCAGTTCAAATATCCATGACTAAACAACCAAGTCACAATGAATATCATGTACTTATACTAGGACCTCACAATTCCGATTCACCGTACAGTAGGTTGCAGTAGCCCTTTTATTCAGCTCTTTTGAATGCAACTTAATTTGCACCTTTACTTCTATCTTACTTGCTCATGTATGTCAAGAGCCTTCCTCAAATCAGCGCGAAATCTAGCCCAAGCCCTGAAAACTGATCCACTAGCCGTTTTATCTCGCGACTTTATAATGAAACTAGCGTTATAACCAATGATTGTGATTGGATCTTTTCTCATTATATCAAGATTGAAATGAAACCTTTGTTCTCACAGGAGAAGAACGACTAGAGTTGTGCTACAACTTCACATGTTTATTCACGTTTCTGAATTGATGAACCAACAGTGAGGCCTTTTTGGCAATAACTAATCCAATTTGATTCAACGAGGAGTTTATCAGTTTCTCTCTGCTTCAACCGCCTTGATCAAGTCCTTAAGCTCAGCATCCGACAAGGCCTTGACGCCAAGCAACTCATTGTCACTCTGCTTCCATGGCGATGAGAAGTCAGGCTTTGAGTTGGCATATCTGATCATGTCCGCCAAAACACCCAGGTCAAACTGTCCAGATTGAAGCTTCGCCAGAGCTGCAGCAAATCTCTCCTCCATGTTTGACTCGGACTCCTGCCATCCGTCGGAACCCAACGCCTCTTTGCAAAGGTCGGCCATCTCCCTCTGGCTCTTGTTGACTGAGTGAACATAAACGGCGCGGTTTTCAGTCTCGGCAGGGTGAGATAGAGTTCCAGAGACAGCCTTTCCGACAGTCTCGAGGGTAGTCCAAGGGATGACGTTGTTTCCGTCGTTCATGTAGTCGATCGTCTTCTTGTAAATGTCGATGTTGAGGAACCCGGTGCGTAGGCAGAAATCCAGGAATGCACCGTTGCAGATGATACTCCATGTCATGCCGGTGTCTTGGCACTTCTTCAGGAGATACTTGTCATTGGCGTCTTTCTTGAACCAAATCGGTAGGGTGTGTGGCTTGGGGTTATTGGAGTCCAGACTGAAGTCGGACGGGATGTATCGGTAGATCCCAGCTGCGGCGGCTGCGTCCATCATTCGCGTCGGGGTGTCGTCTTGAACAAGAGTGCAGTCGACGAACGCCTCGTTCCCCTGCAGAGCCTCCTTGATGGCGTCAGATGAAGTATAGTCGACCACCTTGACGGTAACTCCTGCTGGGAAATTCCCCTCCTTTCGAGTGAGGACAGTGACTTGGAACCCATCCTGGATCAGAGCCTTCAATACATGGCTGCCAACGTGACCAGTCGCCTACTTTAATTTTAGTATGGGCCAAAACGGTGTGAGAATATTTGACCTACGCCGGCGACCGCAACTTTCTGAATCTTAGGTGCCATGTTGTAGTTATTCGATGACGATTTGGTGTCTTCTGAGATGCTGTATTCACAGAATTGTATGATAGCAAAAGAAAAGCTCTTTTTATAACACTCTCATCCGTTCTTACACGTGTAGTTTATCACTAGGCTTACAAATACTTTGGCCTTGCTCCCGGAGTTGAATCTGATGTGACCCGGCAGAGGCCGGCATCCGCCGCATCAGCCATTATGGTTTCATGAAACATAGAAAAGCTCCGAATAACTACGCAATTCCGTTGCAATATCTCATCTTCGGCCTGATTTTAGACGTTGTTTCTGTGTAAGCCATTGGGTCGGACTCCCGGCCTGGGGAACGCAGGCCTCCGCCCCGAGTCCGAGCGGGACCTTGTGAGTCGAAGCCGCAATTTGATCCAAGCTTGCGGTCCGTTGGGGTTGTTTGGTGTTTTCGTATCGTGAAGCACACCATAAACGCGTTGCTGTCTCAGGCCGTCCGATCTTTCCGGCTGTGTCGGCGGTTCAAAGTTCATGTCAAGACCTTGCTGGCGCGGGACGGGAAGACGTGCTTGGCAGATCACCTTAGTTTGATGTGGGGTGCAGGAAGGAAGATGGTCGCACTCTTAGATTGGTGTTTATGATGCCATATAGTTAGCCACTTTACCATTTGATGCGATCATCACATCCTTTGACTTCGATATTTAGCGCGAACAGCACTGCACGTGGTATCCAAAGTGAATTCTATTCCAAGACATCAGACTACCGCTATTGACCTGCAACCCGTCTAATGATCCCTAGAACCTTCCCATGGCGCATTTCTTAGTGGGTGTTGGTGACAGAGAAACCCTTGATTGGGTAGTGGAAGTTGACATGATGAGACTCGACCTTGCCCGAAGAAGGGATGTAAGCAGACTTGTCCGCAGCTCTGCTCTTCTCGACACTATCCCATCCCAAGGCCGCAACGAAGACCTTACCCCCATCAACGTCCTCAACAGACAGACCACTGGCAAGATCGTTGAGTCCCGGAACGCTGCGAGACTTGTCGATCTGGGCCCTCATGTCATCCTCCGAGGCTGATGAGCCGCTGATGGTGATGACCTCTGCGATGGGAGAGTCGATAGCACCCCGCGGCGCGTAAGGCACGAACTTGATGAAGTATGACTTGATATCGCCGTTCGTAGCCGTTTTGAAGTTATCCAGAGCGGCCTTGCCCTCGGCAGAAGCGAAGAACTCATCGCGGGCTTCCCTTGTCTTCCATCCTGTCGTTATGTGTTAGGTTTGCTGAACGCGGCCTCTGTCGTCTCTGCAGAGAATAGGCTTACCGGAAATGACGTCGAGCATCTGCTCATTCTCAGTCCAAGGTCCCCAGCGGGTGCGGAGGTAGTCGTCATGGGTCTTCAGCGCAAGAAGGTAGGCCTTCAGAGGCTCCTTCCAGTCATCTACAGTGCCCTTGACAGGAACGATCATGCGCTCGGTGACTCCAGACATTTTGGGTTTGTGATGGTGTGTATGTGGGTTTAGTGAGAAAGGATGATAAAGCTTGAACTATGGGAATTTGGCGCGCGGCTCTTGAGTTTGCTTTCTTGGTTGTGTGTGATGAGATTGACTTGTAAGACCCTCCTTCTTTGACGAAATTGACGGCACTCGCTTACCTTTATACTAGGCGATAGACCCGCTGTCTGTCGAGGATCGAGATGAATTACTCGAGTTGCATATTTACTCAAGGAATGTTGACTTGGTGAAGCATAACACCAGGGCGCATGTCCGGAGGTGATGACACAGGGCCACGCAGAGAGTACGGCCCGACGGCTTTTCGATGTCACCGTTCCATGTCCGTCCCGCGCGGACTCCCGCGACTGCACGTCAGGCCACCCACGTCTATGCCGCGATGTCAACAGTCATGCTAGTTGAGCCTTCGTTGTCCGTATACGCGTAAGTAAGTCAGTGGGGCTACTGAATATGGCGATGTTCTGGACGTACGGAAGCAAGCCGTGATTCCGACCCGTCGTGGCGGAGGCAAGAACTCAGGGCCCCAGCTTCTCCGCGATGTTTCCAGCCCATGAATCCGTTGTTAACCTGCCATATAGGAAGAAAAACACCGAATAAGAGGTTTCAACAGAATTTCCGAAGTTCAGACGAACAAGCAAGGTCTGGGAGTTGCCCTATGGGGTTATGTCTGGCGTTTTGGCAGAAGACATGAGCTTCGCCTCTCACTCATGCATGGCCGACCACGGACAATGCAGCTGACGGACAATGACGTCTGTGGATCTGACATACGGCAGACAGGGAAGAGCAAGTTGCCGTTTGCAGGTGTCCGATGCTTCAAAACTCTGTGACGGACATGACTGGGGTCACAGGGTGGATTGGCAGGACGTCCGCAGCAAATGTTTCAAAAGGTCCCGATGGAAGGGAACAGACATCTCGGGAGCTTGGAGGACATCTTGGTTTGATCTTTCAATGAATCGCTCGTAGTCTAATTCAACTCGGACTTCGCGACTTGAACGCGTCTTGACATTCTAAAACTGTCGCTTTCGCACTTCCCACCCGGCATATCACTTCTGATCGCGAGGCCGGTTGCGCAGCCGGCACACGCGGCTACTCGGTACTCACAGAGCTTGAAGACAGGTGTCATAAACATTAGATGGGCATCTCCAGCTGTGATGACAGCCTCTTACTCGTGTCTCAGCTCTGTCGGCGCAGCTCCGGTTCACTCGGGAGGTGATCGGGGCATATTCCCGATTTGTAGACTCGCTACCGCCGGTGGTGACGATCCCATGCCTGCGAGAACGAGTTATACGAAGAGCATGAAGTTCTCTGAAATTGATGCCAACATCATGACTCCGACTAGTATTGCAGACCAGCTCCGATGCGTCGATGACCGATCGACACTTTGAGTGTGGCGCAGTATGAAGAGATCCGCGTTGACGATCCGCTCATAATGCGCCGGGCTTCATTACTAAGAAGTAAAATATGGACGATGGGGAGAGAAGACTCTACGTATTAAGCAGAGATAAAGTAAAAATTCACGTGGCGACTATCAAGCGCCTCAAAGACCGACGTTCTTGCAGGCGATGACTATGTCTTCAGCTGCATATGGCCACGGATATCGGTGTACTTAAACATATTGAATTGAACTCCTGAATCTATATAGCTATTCCATAACAAAACACACTGAAGCAACAGTTCGTTTCCTCTCAATCAATGCTGTCATTCAAGTTCCCCCATTTCGACCGATTCTCGGAAAGTCTAGCTATCTTGGACCTTTGGAGAGAAGTACGATGACATGTACAGGCCCTTCGGTCCATAGTTGTAGGAAACGTAGGACAGTCCACCAGGTTTTGAGTAGTCTCTACCCGGTCTAGATTGGTCAGTCAGAAATGGATTCAAGGTTTTAAATAAGATTCGCACTTACAGCTTGGCTATTTCTAGAGCGCCCCTAGAGAACTTCTCTGCAGATTCGTCCCATCCAACGTTCTGCAGGGCCTGCGTGAAGTTGTGGATGGTCTGAGCATCGCTCCTCGCGGTCTGTCCCCACGGCAAATGAGCCTTGATGTCGATGCGCTCGTCGCCTTGCTTGAGTTCGAACGCGAAGCAGATGCCCTTGTGGAGGTTTTGCATGTCTCTTGCATCCTTCCTCTGGGTCGCGGCCATGCCCTCGGGCTCGTCAAGCAACAAGTGCCAGACCTTCTCTGCGTATTCGACACCCTTCATCGTCGCCTCGTCGGTTTGGGTTCCTCCCAAAGTGAGAACGTCGGCGAGCACCGCCTTGGAGTTCGAAGTCGTTCGCGCGTAGACCTTGACGCGCGCCTTCGAAGGGTCAACGCAGTCGATCGCCATCATCTCCACCGGGCATGGCTCCTTGCATGTCGCCAGATATCTTTGAAGCTTCTCCGACACCTTGTAGAGCTCTTCTCCGCAGGGCTGTAGTTCGCGAATCATGTCGAAGACGAGTTTCTCTGTCGTGACGTCGAGCGCGAAGTGCTTGAGAACGGGGAAGAAATAGGCTTTGAGGGTGCGCTGCGAGCGCTTCATGTCGTAAGCGAGGAAGAGTTGCGGGATGCGCTTAACGAATGACGGAATCTTTGATCGCGCGACGGCAGCCTCTTCGGGTGTGACGAACCACTTCTTCAGAATCTGCTCGTACCAACGCATGTCGACACCAGATGACACCTGAGAGAGGATGGGGATCATGGAAGCGCCAATCTCGCCGGCGAAGGGATCCTCATCCGAACCGGCGGAATCGCCAAGAGGCTCGAAGGTGTAGCGGATCACGCCGTCGTCACCCTTTGTGAAGTTCCACGAAGGTTCAAAGGTAGAACCATCGTAAGTGAGAAGGGGACGAACTTTAGCCTTGGGGGTTGGGAGGCCAAAGGAGGGAACCACCACGTCACGGAAGACGCGTAGGTGGTCTGCCTTCTCCTCAGGTGTGTACCCCTCAGCGCTGGTGAGCAGACTGTTCAGGAGCGGCGCACATCTGTCCCACCACCACCGGTGATTGGGGTTAAGAGGGGGGTCGATAGGGATTGCTCCGTCATTTACATCTGACGCGAAGGCATTGTACCTATTTGGAGACTTCAGAGGTGCCTCAAGGTTGTCGCTGATGGTGTTGCGAATGGCAGTTGGTGCCATGATGAAAGATCAAGAAAAGTTAAACTGACGTTAGAAAATGCGAGTGGTAGTTGGCATAGGGCTTGGCCGTTTTCAGATGTAATGTCGTGCAGCTTAAGGCTTCTTTATAAACAATCATGTAAAAGAAGCCATCTTTCGAGTCAAGCTTATATCCCAGCGGAATACTCCCTGAACGTCACCCCCCACTCTTCCGGGCTTGCGATGAGTTGACAGACAAGGAAATTCGGTTTCTGATTCTCAAAGTTCACCTAGTTCGTCAACATAGTCCGTGATGACTTTTTCGCCCGCTCGGAATAGCATGAGCTCGCCGGTTATGTCCGGTGCCAGATTGCGAAAACGTCGCTTCAATGCCGTACTATCTTAGAGGTAACAGGAATTTTACATGGGTATGCCTCCGAGTATCTCCTCAATGGGCTAGACTCTATCATTTGGACCATGGAAATGCGGTTTTCTGGCTGTCAAGCTGAGATGGCCCGTACTGTCTATGATGTTGGACTCTGATTCACGATGCGGAGACCTTGAAACAAACCAGGACGGCCTTGGTACGCCGGCTTCCATCTCGGGTTCAGGCGAAACAAGACTCACAATGAAGTAAAGTTCTTTTAAAGCACAACATACACACGTGTCCTTCGTGCAAGACGGTTTGTTGCGCTCAGATTCGCGCATCAAGATGGTCTGCATCAATCATCTGTTCATTCGTTCGGAATAGGGATCCAGAAGGCAACTCTAATGGCTTCCCGACATCAGACGGGCGGACATAGCACGTATTCGCAGTTATTTCCCAACAGCTTCTCGCGCCCTATCGCGCCATACGCCGCTACCCGAGACTCCGTTTCCAACACCCGGGATGTTGCGCGATTCGCTTTTGACACCAGTCAAAGACGCAGCGACTCAGCTCCGGACGTTCCCAACGGACTCGGCGGTGTTCGATCCGCATTCTACGGTCCCATTTAGGAAATTGCCGGAGAACCGATACTCCAGGGATCGGACCTCCTCTACTTCGCGGACCGTTTGACTTCAGTCACCCCGTGTTCGATGAACTTTTACAGCCGCATCGGGAACGACATCGGCGGCAATCTGAGGAGGCCGAGGGTCCGCGGTCGTACGGTATCCGTACAGAGCTCATCCTAAGCTCCAGAGCTTTGGTAGTAGCTTGTGGCCACAAAGAAACTACTATTTCTACTAAAACAGCTACTTCCCTTCTGGTTTACATATGGTCGTCCCAGCTCTATCTATCTAACAAGTTTTCGTACACCAGAACCAAAAACGCATTCGTATTCTCATCTTTCAGACAATTTCATTCACAAAATCACAATTATTCGTCAAGATGGCACCTGGTGTCACTAGCACAGTCAAGGACACCACGAACGGCTCCGGCGGGGCTGCTCCCGCTCCTCGTTTCCTCCCTCCCGGTGTCTCTGTCGAGAAGTTCCAAGAGTTCGCAGCACAGCTTCAGAAGACGGTCGGGAAAGAAAACCTTCAGATCATCACCAAAGACACGCCGTTGGACGATGGCGACTATCTCACGATCGACTGCCTCACGCACGACATGCACCACCTCTACGAGCGAGAGGAATTCGTCGGGAGCGCGCTCATTCACCCCAAAAACGTCACTGATATTCAGGCCGTCGTCAAGCTTTGCAACGACTTCATCGTGCCCGTATGGACGTTCAGCAAGGGTCACAATGTTGGCTATGGCGGCGCCGCTCCGAGGGTATCTGGCAGCTTGGTCATGAACCTCGGAACCCACCTGAACCGCATCATTGAGGTCAACGCAGACGATTGCTACTGCCTCGTCGAGCCCGGTGTTACGTACCTGCAAATGCAAAAGTACCTCAACGACAATGGCCTCTCTGATAAGGTATGGCTCGACTCTCCTGAGCTGGGCTTTGGTTCCATGATCGGAAACGCCTTGGACCATGGTGTTGGCTTCACCCCTTATGGTGACCACTGGATGATGCACTGCGGTATGGAAATTGTTCTGGCCAACGGCGAGGTCGTTCGGACGGGCATGGGTGCCATGCAAAGCCCCGAAGGTCGGGCTCAGGCGGCTAAGGGTGTGCCACCTCAAGACCAGCACCAGAATGAATGCTGGCAGCTGTTCCCCTACGGATTCGGTCCCATCAATGACGGAATCTTTTCTCAAAGCAACAACGGCATCATCACCAAGATGGGCATGTGGGTAAGTTTGGACTGATGCTCAGTTCATGTTGTGAGTCAAGTTGTTAACCTGGAGAAACAGCTCATGCCCGCTGCCCCAGGCTTCACCCCGTTCATGGTAACGTACGAGAAGGATGAGGATCTTGCTGCGGTCGTCGACATCATCCGCCCACTGCGTGTTGTAAGTTCAAGTCCAGTTTCCGTCCCATCGTTTAATGGCTCACAATCGTAGAATATGGTTCTTCAAAATGCTGCCAGTCTTCGCCACATCGCACTCGATGCGGCTCATTACCACCCTCGTTCGGAATATACCGATGCCGGTCTCGACGTCCCTCTCACCGAAGAGCAGCTCGATGCTGCAGCCAAGAAGGTCAACCTGGGACGATGGGTGTATATTGGCGCCGCTTACGGCCCCGATCCTATCCGCAAGGCTCATCTTGAGATCACCAAGCGGGAGATGACGAAGGTGCCCGGAAGCCGCTGGTTCTTGCTCGAGGATCGCAAAGAAGAGTTCAGCACTCTGCATTGCCGCGCCGATACTATGAAGGGCATTCCGACCTGGGACGAGCTGAGGTGGCTTAACCAGTAAGTATCCCAAAAAGGCCTATGTCGACGACATCACTGACGGCGTTGCCAGCTGGATTCCCAACTGCACATTCCTGTCCTTCTCACCTATCTCCAAGGTCGACGGAAAGTCGGCTCAACTGCAGTACGACATGGCTAAGAAGCGCTTCGCCGAGGCCAAGATGGACTACTTTGGAATTCTGAGCATCGGAATGCGTGAGATGCGTAAGTCACGCCTTTGACCTGCATGAAGAATGATCTACTCACACGTGGCCGCACAGACAACATCGTATGCATCGTGTACAACCGGGAGGATCCCGATATGCGTCGCCGTGCGCAGTGGCTCGTCCGGACCATGATCCAGGACTGTGCGGACAATGGCTGGGGAGAGTTCCGAACCCACGTCGCGCTGATGGACCAGATCGCAGACACGTACGACTTTAACAACCATGCGCTGGGCCGGTTGAACCAGACCATCAAGGATGCGTTGGATCCCAACGGCATTCTTGCTCCTGGCAAGAGTGGTGTTTGGCCGAAGAGCTATGATAAGTCGAAGTGGGCACTGAACAAGGATTACATCAAATAGACCAGGGCATATCAGTGGTCGGAAGGGCATTTTGGCACAGCATCTATGTAGAACTGAACATGAAATAATCAACACTCTTTTCTTAAACTCTAGTATCCTTGTCCAGTTTGAAACACAGAGTCTCCTCACAATGTCGAGAGCTTCAAAAACTGTTTGCCTATCACCACTTCGAGCCACGATGCTGCACTTAGAGTGACCCGGCCCACCGACGATACTCCGCCGTCTGCCGACCTCATGAGAGCTTCCCGTCAGGGCCCACCTCAACAACTTGCGATATCTCGCTTAACGCGCCCTGATGGTCTAGCGGTATGATTCTCCCTTAGGGTTGTTATTTGACAATTCGTCTTGGGAGAGGTCCCAGGTTCAATCCCTGGTTAGGGCCTAGTCAACGAGCAATCCTGTGATGATTGCTCGAGATCCATTTTTTGGTGATTTATCTCTCCAATTGCCGACGAAATGAGAGTTCAGACGAACTCCGCCTCTACGCGTCAGACTTCGCACTCTTTCAGTATGTCCTTCCACGCTATTTTGATGGTCCTGGTGTACTGTTTTTGTATTGTTTTTGGAAACATAGGGCGCGATGTTCGATGTTGGAATTAAGCTTTGGGGCTTAAGAACTCCGGCCGGATGCGGACTCCCAACGCTCATTCACAGCATGAACTCATTATCCGGTGTTCATCATGGGAAGTCAGGAATCGGCAATAATGTGATATTAATAAACGTTGTTTGTCGCGGATTTGAGGCATGAACGCACGTGGCTACGGTTTCAACGGTTTGCCAGTTTCCCGCACCTCCGACTTCTGCACACGGACTTGAGTGGGATGGGATGAAAAGAAGAACGTTCCCGATAAAGATCATGTTGATACATGCAAGCTTCAGTATTGGTTGAAACAGCATTACAGCCTTGTAACCGGGATCCTAGGCCATTCATACTTCACGTTCCCTGGGACAAGCTTCACGCGTAGCCTGACCGCGAATTCGGGTCCGCGAGAAGCTCATCATCAATTGGACCACGACAGCGGAAGCCTAAAGATAAAGTTGGTATGGTGGATCTCATACGGGCACTTCGCGATCCGAGAAACCCGCCAGATGACCTCGTCTGATGTATCTGGATTACGTGAACACTCTTGGTAGTATTACCAGTCTTTCTTATAAGAATACGGGGCATCTTTGATTAGAATTCCTATCGTTTTGCACACAGCTCCGAAGCTGAGACATCGCCTCGAAACTACGTATTGCCGGATACAGAAATCTTCCACCCTCATTCAGGATGGCCAACGCATCTTCAGAAACAACGATCGCACTCGTTACAGGCGCAAATCAGGGTATTGGCTACGAAATCGCAAAGCGTTTGGCTTCGGAGCATCCGGATTACCATGTCTACATGACCGGTCGACGGAAGGACGCCATTGAGAAAGCCGCCGCCGAACTTCGGTCTGCCGGCCTAGATGTTGAGCCAATGGTCCTAGATGTCACTTCCGACGACGACATAGCAGCCGCAGTGGAACAGGTCAGATCGAAGTACGGTCGCATCGACGTCATCATCAACAACGCCGGAATCTGCATTCCCGACCCGAAAGACCCCGTTCGACAGCGGCTCAAGCACATCTTTGACACGAACATCTTCGGTGCTGTTGCGCTCACGGAGGCCTTCATGCCCCTCCTGGAAAAGTCGACCAAAACACGCCGAGTGGTAATGGTCAGCTCTGGACTCGGAAGTCTACAGGTTCGGACAGATCCCAACATCGGTCCTAACCGCGACTTTCTGGAGTACGGAGCCAGCAAAGCAGCGCTTAATCATGCCTGCTTGACGTTCGCCTCGCGACATTATGGTGATAACTCCTGGAAGTTCAATACTTGCTGCCCTGGCTACTGCGCTACAAATATGAATAGCTACACTGGGCCCGATGATGCGTCTCTTGGATCAATCCGGCCAGTTCAGCTGGCGACTTTGGGGCCGGATGGTGTCACAGCGACGTTTTCGAATAGACAAGGGCGGATACCATGGTGAGAAGATAGACGTTGAAGGCTGTCTTCTTTGTACAACGACAGGGTTGGGCGCAGCCTAGAGCTTGGAGGTTTTGTGAGTTCGGCCGCTTTTGGCAGCAGAAGAGACTCAAATGATTGTACAGTTCAATGCTACTTTTGTCATTAGAACCCGAAGTTGGGCCAAGTTACGCACGCTGAGATCTCGTGTAGTCGAACCTGATTGCGTTGAATCACCGTGTACTGCTAGGGCTTACGGAATCAGCAGGCAGTGATTGGACTGACGAACTGAAAAGTCACGTCGCACAAGGGCGCACCATAACTTCCCCGCTTCTGAGATACTTCCCGGTGTCCAACTTTACTACGAAGGCAACAACACCGTCAACGATAACCTGGCCAGTTTAGATATCGGAGGAACTCCAAGTCGTCGCCGCGTTCGCAACCACGCTATCATGTCAGAAGCTACACCTAGTCGACGGCCTTTTAAAGGCTCTTGCCACTGCGGCGAGACCCAGTTCATCGTCTTCCTCATGTTCCCTCATGCTATTCCTCCACCTCGCCCGCCGAAGGAAAAGGCGCCGCGATCGCATCAGGAGTTCTACAGATGCAACTGCACCACTTGTCATAAAGCGGGCTTCTTCCACATGCGTCTCGAGTCCTCTCCGGACGACTTTCTGCTCTTGAAGCCCCTCGACCCGTACAAGGAGCTCGGCGACTATCAGGTCTACCAGAAAGACCTGCACTTCCTCTTCTGCAAGACCTGCGGCATGCGATGCTTGATCTTCATGGGGAAAGGGGAGGTTGTGGAGGTTGATTTGGAGACGCTGGGGTTCAAAAGCGAGAGCGGAAACGGAGACAACAGAGCGGATAGCGACGCAAAGCTGACAAAGATCTGGAGACCCCTGAAGGATGGTTGGCTGGAAGGGAAAAAGTTCGGCAGTTACTTGAGTGTGAATGGGTATGCGGTTGATGCCGGACAGGAGGGATTCGACTTACGTGAGATTACGGAGAAGAAATGGGTTGGGTACCTGGACTGGCTTGAGTTGCATGAAGACTCCCAAGGCGTCCGACACGATCGCCCTTGGGCGGGAGGTGCGTATTGAACCGAGTGGCTAGCCGAGTCTTCGGTGTTTCTATGCAGGTGACAGGGTCGTGTGGAGTCGATTTCAGAGCCCGAACAACCCTACCTACCTGGTAGTCTAGATATCAGTCAGACAATGAGAAAAGTAGATAAGGCCATCATTCCCCGACCCCATTGAAGGAAGTGAAGCAATGATAAGACCCTGAACTTTACTGTTCCTTCCTCGTACAATCATTCCATCAGCCCCAGCTGAAAACCATGATAAGAGTAGAGTGATAATGTGCCTCCTATCTGCCAACTCAACATGCGGTGGTAGAAACTCCGCCCGGTTTGCGGGGCCGGCGACGTAATATCATTGCGGAGGTCTGCGGCCCGCATCCGGTTGATGGACGCGGGGTTATCTTCTCCACGATCATTCTGTGGAGACGCTTAGTTGCAGATAACATCCGTGGACTCTCGGCATAATGCAGTCAAGTGTCCATCTCCGACGATGGGATTGTAGCTGCCTGGCCATCCCTCTATCTTGAGCAGGCAGACCTATCGAATCAATAGCCGGTAATTAATGACAAGTATCATTGACACGTCTAGCCTGAGAAGATCCATGTCATGCAGACAACGCGAAGTGATCAAGGGTCGTAGCCAGGTGATATAAAGTAAGGCCATCGTCCGTTCTTGGAGCTGAACAGAGTTCTACACCCTGCCCAAATCGAATTGCCCCAGATTTCCCCCCGTGCCTTCCCCTGACTCTCCTTTCATTCCCCAATTATCTTTCTACATACATCATCATGACAGTTCGTACCGTGAAGGTTGCCTGCACCCAGGCTGAACCTGCTTGGGTTGACCTCCCCGCTGCCGTTGAGAAGACGTGCAAGCTCATCACCGAAGCCGCCTCCAATGGCGCTCAACTCATCGCATTCCCTGAATGCTGGATCCCCGGCTACCCATGCTGGATCTGGGCCCGTCTCATCGACTTCGACCTCAATGTCCGCTATATCAAGAACTCGCTCTCCGTCAACTCCCCAGAGATGGCCACCATCCAGACCTGCGCCAAAGACAACAACATCGCCGTCTCCCTCGGCTTCTCCGAAAACGACAACAACTCCCTTTTCATCGCCCAGGCTTTGATCGGCCAGGACGGCGAGATCAAGGTCCACCGCCGCAAGATGAAGCCGACGCACATGGAGCGGACCATCTTTGGTGATGCGTCGGGCCACTGCCTCAAGAGCGTCGGCGACCTTGGTTTCGCTCGCGTCGGCTCTCTCGCGTGCTGGGAACATATCCAGCCCCTCTTGAAGTTCAACACCATTGCCCAGAAGGAGGAGATTCACGTCGCCGCATGGCCGAGCGTTACCCCACACGGAGGCGGTCCCGACATGTGGTCCATGAGCGCTGAAGGTTTGTGATGATCCCGGCAAGATCGGCTGAACTGGCGGTTTCAGAGTACCAGGCACTAACAGACTACCGGAGTAGGATGCCAAACGCTCTCCCGCACATATGCCATCGAGTCAAATGCCTTTGTGCTTCATAGCACTGCTCTCATTACCGAGAAGGGCGTCGAGGCACATCAGAGTTCTGGCGGCGCCATCATGTCATCTCCCGGTGGCGGAACTTCTGCCATCTTCGGCCCCGACGGTCGACGTCTCACAGAGCCTGTCGACGACACTACCGAGACGATCCTCTACGCCGACTTGGATATGGACATGATCCACAGAACCAAGATGTTTGCAGACTGCACAGGGCACTACAGCCGGCCTGATCTTCTGAGACTTTCTACGGATAAGGAGATTAAGCTGGTGGTTAGGTTGCAGGGAGACCTCGACAAGGAGCCAAAGCAGGAAGAGCCGGTCTTGGTCCTATAATTGCTTGATCCGGGGAGTCAAGCCCGCGTCTAGTGTGTGGAATTTGTACGTTTGAAATGATACCAAGTACATAATCTTGAGACATCAATTCTCGATCTTCAAGACCATGATAATCAAATAAGTCTTTTCGCTACCTTTCCACGCTGTTCAGAGTAACCATTCTATCTATCGGCCTTGCCTTCACATGGTATTGCCCGAAAGCCAACTGAAATCGTCGCAATTCGCTAGACCCTGGAACGCTTGGAGGAAATCGACGGGTCCCACAGGGTTTGTGTGATCGCCGCCGAGACCAGACGCGTCAAGCGTCCCCAGAGAAGCAAACGAATTCATGTCCAGAGCGTTAAAGTCGACTTGTTCTTCAGCCGCGGCCGCGTAGGACTCCCACTCATACTCTAGGTTCAACTGATTACCAGCAGCAATACTGGCATCGTTAACCTGCTTCTGCTGCGCACTGCTAGCCATAAAATCCCTCTCGGCTCCCGGTGCGGTCGGTTCGATCTGGTAACTGAATTCGATGGGGAGCGCTCGCATGACGCCCCAGCGCTGGGCCAGAACTCGGATAACCGTGATGCTTTTTACGGCGCGGACAGGCCAGGCTACTTGCAGCTCCCGCAGGAGCTCCAGGCACTGACGGAGCCAGTATGTGCTCTGGTGGCGAAGGGCGGGTGTCCAGCTCGTTGCGTTCATGAGGTGGACGATGGCTGCGCTGAGGAGATGGTGGATGATGACCGGGTTGGCGGGGGTTTCGAATCCATGTGCCCGGCGGTAGGTCCTGACCAGGCGCGAGGTAGCTGTTGCGGCGGCGGTGAGAGAGCGGAGCACGAGAAGCATGAACTCCGAGTTCTGCCCTGTAGTGTTTGCGGATGAAGTGGTTGAGGCTTGTGAGATTGTGGCAAATATGCGGAGGAATGGCGGCATCGTAATGAGAATCGTCATTTGATACGCTAGGTGGAAGAGGATGACCGGTTTCGGTGTTGAGTCTCCGGTCAGATGTAGTCGATTGTCGCGAGATCGGAAAAATGCGTTGAGGGCGTCTTGACTTGCGACTAAGACACGGACTTGCTGCGGTATGGGGAGGGATTCGAATGTCGTGGAGAAGCTGAAGTATTGTTTAGACAGGTTTACCTGAGGGATAAAGCGCCGACTTACACTTGATCCATGTACTGGTCGTGGAGATACCACAGCTTGCACTGCCATGCGAAAGATATTTGAGCAAGGTCTGCTGTCGAGCTCTCAAATGTCGTGTCAAAACTAGGGACGTTGACTCTCCTCCAAGGTAGAGCACAGTTGCGGCCGAGAATAGAGATGGCCGTGCGATCAATAATGTAGAACATCCAGAACGTCCGGATGTCTTCTTCACTTGCTTCGAGTTGCCTTGCCTCACACTCGTCTAGGGCCATGACGTGAAGTCTCAAGTGAACACACATACCCGCGGCCATGGAGATGAATATCCATCCGAAGTGGTCCCGGCCGAGTGCCAAAGATCGCCAAGACATCATCGAGAGGCCCTGGATGACTTTGACCGTGGGGTTTTGTCGACAGCAAGTGAAGGCCAGGCTCTCTGCGAACTGGCCGAAGGTATCTCCAATCTTCATCGCGTCGGGCCTAAGGGAGAAAGTCGTGCCTGTCGCGATGATGCAGCTGTGCAGGAAGGCCTCGTCCGGATCCTGATACGGATATCTCTGAAGGAAATCTGTGGTTGTGTATGGAGTGAACTGATGCTCTCTGTTGATGTTTTGCAGAAATGTTTCGGCCATCTCGTAGATGAGACCTCCTTGCCGGCAATAAGCAAGAACATTATCAGGCGGGGTGAAATGAGCCGATGGAGCAAGCTGTTGGGCAGCTTCGAGGTCGTATCGAGATCCGGTGGTGGGGTCGTTAATGATGGTGACGCCGTCGCCGACATTTGTCCTCCAGAGCATCACGCATAACTCCTCCATGGCTCGTTGAGACCTCTCTTGGCTTTGCGCATCTTTACCCGTTGGTGTTGCGTTGTCCAGGTCTCCTCTAAAGTGAACAGTTGAGCCCTCATTGGCGACGGCATCAGCAAGCTCAGCTGCTTCGGCCTCGTCAAGGCCATCAGGGAGAGCCTCGGGGGGTTGTGGTACGTGGTCACTGAGCGACAGTGGCGGCGACGGTTCCTTGTCGGAGCCTTCCTGTTGCTTTTCCAGAGCTAAGAGAAGTGACTGTACTTGAGCTTCAAGTGCTCTGACATAATCCTCATCCCAGTACTTTCGTCTTGAGACATGAAGTTAGTTGTGAATATTCATGTAACGTCCTGTGTGATCTGTTCATGAATGGTGACGTACTTCCTTGGCTTCTGCTCTGTGTAGATGCATTCCCTGTTCTGTCGGCTACATAATGAGCATGCAGGGCGGGCTGCATCGCACTGCCGAAGGGGTACGGTCAGCGACACCTCATCAGACTAGCAGGGACATTCGACCCCGTGGGGGGAGTATGGGGAAGAGGAGAACTTCTTTTACCCGAATGAAGAAATGCTAGTACCTACTTTTCGCTTCCCCGCCCTGCACCGGTCGCAAGCGAAGCTTGTCGGCTTCTGGGACATGGCTGTTGCGGAGGAATTCTTCAACAACACGCGGGTGCTGTGCCGTAGCTAAGCTTCACCGGAAGGCCCGCGTCTCGTCTGAGGGAAGGCCGGGTGAGATGGCAGCGGCAGCTCACTCTTTTCGGCCGGCGGTCGCCTTCTTCATTTGCTGATCGGTCCCGTTCGGTATGCAAGGCGGTAAGACTCAGGGGCGAGCAGGGCGAACGGGATTCCGTCCAACGATATGTCGCCGTCTCGTCGCCGTCTAAGTCGCGGAGGACGTCTCTCGTTGCCTTGTGTTATCGGTGGTTGCGGGGTGGAGACCTCCGCAGGATAAGCACTTTATTAAGTATGTGGAGGTGAAGTGACATGTCCAGGGCGCAGCGGAAGATGAGGGGGAAAAGTAAGACACTCCCCGGTCGCGGGGGCTGATTGTCTTCGGTGTGGTTGGCCAATGCGGATCAAACCACGGAGTGGACGAGACTACTGCCTTTCATCTTTTTGCCCAGTAACTTATCGAGTCTTCACTGCCACTCCGATGAGGCTGACGAGGCAAATCGTTCTGAAGGTCTCGGGGCAGCTGAGAGGCCTTTGACAATGAGAGTCAGGGTGAAAGAGTCATGACTGTGGAGACCAGCCCCTTTTTTGGCCATGCTTCTTTGATATGACGGATACAACAAAGGAATGAGAGAACCAATTAGAAAGGATAATTAAGATATGATTGCGGAATTATTAACTGCTCATTGGCTGGTCACCTTGATTATCGCGGTCTGTTTTCATCCTTCCGTGGCCGAGGTATGAGAGGAGAGAGCTCAAGAGAGCTAGAAATCCACTCAATGGTATCTGGAATCTGAAATCTGGACATCTATCTTCTATGGATCTATGAGGCCATTTACACCTAGTCAATCGGTGTCCATCCAAAAGCTTCTTCGATTTATGCTCCAGACGCATTCTTGGAAGCGGTGGGTTTGAAAAGGTGCGGGTAGGTGTTCCGTAGTTCCCGCAAATGACGAAGCTGGTACTTCGACGCCTTGGTCTCCGGCAACGGCAAGTCCTCCTCGACCAAGTGTGCTGCTTTCCACCCAAGCTCCTCAGCGCTCTTGCAGTTGGCATGAGAGTCATCTTCAACATTTGTCAGAATCAGCAAGCAAGAAGTGAAGATACAGCACGTTTCAATGATAGGGAATGATCACATACCTACGAAATAACAATCTTCGGGCTTCTCAACCCCCGCTTCCTTCATAGCCTTCCTGAACATATCCTTCGAAGGCTTGCAGAGGAAGGGCAGCTGGGCATAGTCGCAGTACGTCAGTCCCTCGAATAGGTCGTCGATGCCCAAGAGTCGCACGACCCGTTTGCCGTGGTTGACGTATGCGTTCGTGAAAAGCCAGAGTTTGACCTTGGATCTATCGATATCTTCGAGGAGTTGGCGTAGTTCCACATCCGGCTTGAGAATCTCGTCCAGAGGCAAGGCGTCATCGACCTTATCGTTGAAGTCGAGCGGGTCGATCTGGTGGTGTCGGACTAAGCCTTCTATCGCGAGCCCGTACAGCGTGTAGTACTCGTGGGTCAGCCTGGTGGCCTCCTCGGCCGGTAGCGATAGGTGTGTGATGAAGTATTGATCGATGAGTCTTGCCATCAGGGTGTGAATCTTGTGGCCTGGGTATAGCTGCGTCAGTCACAACAGATTCTACGATCTTGAGGTTTGCGTCACTCACTACGAGAGTAGAGGCAGTTGTCGATGTCACTGGAAGTCATGTAAGCCTCTATCCCTCATCGCGGCTCAGCGCGGCAGTTGATCTCACAAGAAGAACACCGGCCTGGTGTCTTTGACGCCATTTGTGGCTGCTTCTGCCATTTTTACTGTTCCCGGGAGCTTTGGTTATAAGCTGAAGCCCTTATTGACGCGTTTATCTTGAATCGATGAGACGAGGTGAATGAGGTATCGTGGCGAACATGAGTTCCGAACTGCGGTGCGGTTTCTGGTGGACGCGTTGAGTTTTAGCGTGTCCTGCCCCCATTAAAAAACTGCAACCCACCAATCGGGCCCAGCACTGGTGACCCTGTCATCACAGGGCGTACATGTGAGTGACTCACTGGTACGTGAAATGCAACAGAAGTTGGGTGATGAGACATTTGGCACCGTTTGACAGCTATTATTATCAATGCAATCACATAGGCTGATGAGATCGTTATGAAAAGAGCTCATGGTCTGGAAATCTCAAGCTCTGAAAGATGTACCACTACTGCTGTACCATATATTTCTCTCACTCTCACTGTAAACTCACTCACAGCAAACTCACTTAGTACTCACTTCTACCCAGACAAGGGGCGGATTCCTGAAGTGCCTTTTACTTCAATTCATGTAAACTGAAATGGAAAATGATATGCTTACATGGGTAGCACCTGAGATTACTACATGGTTTGCATTATTGAGTGAGTAATGAGTATATATAACAGATAGCTTCAGCTTCCTAATGTGACATCCCAATTCAAGATTGTGTGCTATGCCAAAGTGATATATGCCACCATCGAACATATCATGAGTAGTTAGGATTATGTGCAATTTCAGTGAGAGCATTAGCAGCTATGTACCTTTGGGAATGAGACAGCACTTGCGGTGTTGCACGTATGCCTCTCCCACAAACTAAAGGGTATTGTTCAAAATCGACTTTAGAAATAAAACAACGGGCTTTTATGAGCTTTTGCCATCATCAAAATGAGCGTTTACGAGATGGTCGGCGCCAACGTAAGCACGACCCAGTGGACCGCCGACTTCTCATCCTTCAACGGCGTCCAGTGCGTCATGAACCTCTCGTCTCCACGGAAGAGCGCACTTCGGCGTGTCTGAAGGCGGACCTCCAGAGAAATCGGCGACCCGGCGCGAATGGCGTTTCGCACTCTGGTCTTGTAGTCGGACTGGTGGTTGACCATGTTCTGCTTGAAGAAGCGGAAGATCTCCTGGCCGGTGACCAGGCCAATGGTGTTGTTGGCTGGGTGGAGCATTTCCATCACGCCCTCGGAGTAGAATCTGATGATGAAGGAGTCGTAACTGAGAACCAGATACTGTTTGCTAGTCAGTATTGTATCGCTCATAATGCACCAAGGGTTTGAGGATACTCACCTTTGAGTACGCAGTGTAGAATTCCTTCATCTGCGCGTTCAGGCCTTGACCTTCCATTCGTTGGAGAAGCTTGTTCTCCATGCCCGCGTCGGCGGCCACTCCGTTCGGTCCGTGATCATCGACCCTGACGCCCAGAGCCTTGAGGAATGCTTTACGTGCTGAGGGCACTGATCCCTCGCGGCGCAGTGGTGGCGTCTTAGACTTAGTCTCGTCCTGGGTGTCATCTTGGGTAGACGTCGACAGGACTCGCATGACATCGACGTTGCTGTGAATAGTCGTCGAGCAGTTGATCTGACCGCCGATGAAGAAAGCCAACTTGCCAGCCTCGTTGTAAAGTGGAGCTATAGTATCATTGTCAGTTTGGTTCAATACGGGGCCACTGGCAGAACCTCGAGTTAAGATGACCTACCAACGTAAAGCAAGTTCCAAAACGGATCGCCATTCTTTTTGTAGTTCAGTATCAACTCAACGGACTCCTTTCTCTCTTCAATGGCATTCTTAAGCCGGCGAATAGGATGGCGATCGGTGTGTGCTCCCTGCAAGAATCTACAGTTCCGTGGGATAATTTCGGGGCGGCTGTATCCCGTGACCTTGACGAAGCCATCCGACGCGTACACAATCGGGTTGTCTGCGACACTATTGGAAACATTGTTAGCTCAGGCGGAAAACCCGCTGCGGTCACACGACTGAACTCACGCCGGGTTAGTCAAACAGAAGCAGTCTCCGAGACCCTGGTAGCTATGGCGATTTGTTGCCAAAGCTCTGGTCGCGCTCAGTGCCATTTGATAACGAACAAATCGGGGGTAAATGTCCAGGAAAACATCCTGCTCGACGCTCTCCTGCAAATCTGTGAAGAGTGCCTCCATAGCTGGCAAGGTTTTGGTGACGGTCGACTTCATCTCAGTGTGAACCGACTTCCTCAACTCGCCATTGACGTTGATCTGTTTCGCCGAGGACTCGGAGAGGTAGTCCTTGTGAATCGATGTCATGATACCGGCGAGGTCGTTCAGGGTTGTTTGATATTGCTCGACCTGGATTCCAAGGGCATTAGCAACTAGTCTTTAGCTAGGTAGTAGTGCGATCGCGCAACTCACCTTTTTCAGAAACTCGACGCTTTCGCTACAGAAGCGAGCTTCGGCGAACTTCAGCAGCTGGTGCGAAGTCGTTGGGTTGTGAAGCACGACTTGAAAGATCCCAGGCCCGAAGAAGTCGACCGTGCGGTTTGCGGACCCGTTGCTCGCTATGCTGTGCTTCGAGGTCGACTGCCTCGAGATGGAAATCGAATCATCTGACATGGCTCTCCTGTCCGCGGTTGCCGGCCGAATATCAAGCCTCGTCTCAGACCCATTCTTCACGCTGAAGTCGTGGAAGTGTTCCTCCTCCATGTCGGCGAACTTCTTATATGTCGCCCGGCGAGAGCGTGGATTGTCGGGGCGTCGTTGGCTGATCGGCGGAGGCTCCGCATCGTCGTACAAGCGGGCGTGGTCGAGAACAGGCGTCCGGAGCTCCCGCTTGTGCGCTGCCAATGACGCGGCAGCACGCGAGGTCGGTGGTGGCTGGGACGACTGTCGAGATGATACTCTCGATGGCCGACTGCTGCGACTCTGGCGGTTGTTCGAAGTTGGCGGGCGACCCGTGTCTTCTATCGGATTGTGGATGGCGGTGACTGGTGTGTTGGATACTAGGCCTCCATCGGCGCGGACCTCATTCCGAAGGTCTTCGTGGTAGTCGTAGGTGCCGTTGTGATTGTCTTGGTGGCTGTCTACATCATCCTCCTCGTCGGACTCGTAAATGATTGTCCGGTGAGGACGCCCTATCGGCGGGGGTGTTGCTGAGCGAGCCCCTCGCGGTGAGCGCGGTGCGGAATGAGTCTCCCTGTGCGTAGACGAGTAGTATTGTTCGCTCTCGATTACTTGAGCTAGAATTCTCTTGGCGGCCTCAACCTCTTCCGCACGCGGGGGACGTTGCGGAATGTTATAGTCGCGACGTGATGAGATCCGACCGTTGCTGTCAATGCTAGCACGATCGGGGCGAGACGAGCCTCGAGTTGGAACGGGTATAGTGTCCTTATCGGGTCTGGTGTTGGAGTAATCTTGGGGAACCAAGTCTCCCCTAGACAGAGGGCGGGCAGAACGATTAAAGTCGATGCTTTCCCGTCCAGGGCGGGAAGCTTCCCCTCCACCACCATCCACTGACACGTCCGTATCCCTCTCGGGGTGGCTTCCGACAGGCCCCATCATTATGCTAGACTCCGAAAGAGATCGACCTCGTTGCTGAGGCCGCCGAATGCCCGCGTCGCTGTCGTCATCTGATTCATGACCAAAGGCGTTGCGCGCCTCTTCGATGGCCCCCATGTCTACGCGGGGCAGGACTCGTGTGAACAGCTCGTCGTCGATGGTACCCGTGGGAATAGCCTTCGAGGCGTTGCCGTTCGCGGCGCGAGGGAGGTGCGCGGCGTCGTCATCAATATCATACACGGGCGCCATGGCTGGAAGAAGAAAAGGCTCGCTTGGAACAAAACAGCAATTCGCGTAAAAGACAGGTGCAGGCGTCTGCTCATCGAAGAAAGCGAAACCTTGCTGGGGGGGTGAGTTTGGCGCGCGACTGTCTCACCCTGCGGCCATGTGTGTGGACGAGTTCAGGAGGGAAAAAAGAAAAGAAAGGAGGGCCCCGAGAACGAAAAGACGAAGAAGCAAGAAGCGGCGCGCCCGTCAACTACTATTCAAAGATCGGAACAGGCCGCGGCGGCACGGCCAAGGGTTTGATATCTCCATCTGACATGCACGCTCGAGCGTTCCCTCGTCTGTTAGTTCTGTTCGGCACAGAGCTCGAAGCAGGGGAATGCTCGCCACGCAGGAGGGGTCGGGCCCGTCGAAACCTGTTTTCTCCTGGGTGGACTGAAGATGCTGGCGATGGTCTTCTATTGCAAATGGTGGGAATGGGTGGCTGAAGATGGGACGACATGGCAGAGGTCTTCAGTCCAAGCCGACCCAGGACGGCTTCTTAGCTTGTGCTCGGACCGCGACTGTGCAGGTGTCCAGCCGGGAGGAGCTTGCAAAGTAAGGTGACATTTGTTTCCGGAACTTGGATCCGTCTGTGATTTCGAGCCTGGCATCTAGATGTCTTGCATAAAGAATTTGCTGGTAGCCATGGAACCCCCACCGTCCGGACAGGTCGCGAATAGCAACCTATTTGCGCTAATTTGTCACAACGTCTCGTTTGACTCGCTGCTGTCGTTTATTTTGTCGTCCTGGAGTTGGGACCCTTGGATGTTGGAGCTGTCAGAGAGGTGGAGATGTCGGAAATGGGCTCCAACGACCATCGCGTCGACAGGGATGAATCCAAGGATCATCGATAACCGAGGCGCGTGCCACCTTTCCTCCTTTTCTTCTTCGCTCAAAGTCAGTGAGCACGTATTTCTGTCAACCGGTAGTCAAAGCCACAGCAGCATCGCATATTAAATTCCCTTTGATGCCGTGGCATTTGAGACGCCTTGCAGCCACATGATATGCGATTAGGAGGAAGTTTTGCGGTTGCAGTTCTTACTTTCGGCACCCGTCGAAGTCTGTCTGATCCGACCGTGGGATCGCCGATTCCCGCTCAGCAACCCTTCAATACCACGCCTGCTGATATACCCAGCCAAGCACAAATAACAAGTCGGGGATCTCGCAACTCGTAGCCCTCACTCCACCTCGTGGCACGCCTCGGTTGCCCAGAAACAAGGGCAAAACGTCTGGATATCCCCCGTTCGTAGCAATATTCACAGCCAAGTATAGCCACATTTTTGCCCTCCTCGGTCAAAGTCGCGACTTTTTGCGGTCCCGGCCGGAGTTGAAGTCCGAGCGTTGTTTTTCGGCCTGCTGTCGAGGAGATGAATGGATGACGCGGAGTCTTCAATGTAACCCCGCGCCACATGGATGATGGATGCGGCCAGGCCACTCGGTGCGACATGACGACACGATGATAGGCTCGAGGGCCTCTGTCTGTTGTCGTGTGAAGAAACCGAGTCCACGAGGGACAGTCTCTGGTCAAACGGTTTTACTCAAACTTCAGAATAACACAGAGCTTTGCTTTGCTACCCCACTGCCATCAACTTTGAACACACCCATCCCGGTTGAATCAGGCTGATCACAAACTACCTAATGGATATGCGTTCGTCTCAAGATGAAGCTTACCGCAGCGCGTGGGCAGGCTTTGACCAAAGCTTTGGAAATGTGAGTGGGCCGATGCTCCATTTTTGACCCTGTCAAAATTCCGAGAATACGGACCATTCCGAGCTCAACTGCCGTCCGCCACACCGTTGGGCAGATTAGCATGCTGGCTTCGCAGATCTGAAATCTGAAAACTGACTGCTGTCAGCAATGTGCATTATTGTGTTACAACGTTCTAGCTTTTGTTCACTCATATTGTAGGGCTAAAATATTGATTGCTACAAAAACCTAGAAACCATTAGGCTCATAGATGCTGCAGCACAAAATGCTTCTATCAAGTCACAGGAACACTGACATTCATTCTTCCAGTCGACAAATTATGATTGAGCACGCTGTGCGGAGCTTTGACATACTGAATTATGTGCGTTGGTCCCAGTCTATGACCCATCGATCTGCAGGCGGCCATGCTTATGCTTATCGTGATCGAGCAAGTCAGCAACCGTGCTCAACGGCTACAAGCCCATCTCTCACGAGCACGCAGATCATTCAGAGTCTGGCAGAAAGTGGGTACTGAATGGGGAAGAATATCGAATGCGGCATAGATTCATCACGCAGGCAGACACGTGGCCAACTCGAGAGTCAGGGCTGAGTGTTTGCGAGTGTGGGGGCAAGCGCCCGCCGGTGGGATGTTGTGGTTGCAGATCACGGCTGATGGAAGCTCCTTATTGTTCGTTAGAAAGATTTTGAGGGCCATAGTTGAGTCGAACGTGAGGAGACCTAGTGCGGGAACCTCGTGTCATAGGAAGTGAGAAACGAGGAGTGGGAGGGCTTGTGTGCTTCATCTTGAGCAAGTGTGCCCACATGCTGAGAAATCTATGTCATCACATCATATTCTCACGCTTGAATGAAAAATTCTTGATAGATCGCCCATGTCAATCGCGTTTTACTGAGATAACTGGCTGAGACTAGCGATGGTACTCACAGAAGCCCGGAAGGCTGGCGCCGTGAGGCAAGCCAGGATTCAGTCTGTATCACTCTTGAGGTTTATTTAGAGTCGAGAAATGTGTTCGCGAGACACTATGGAAGCGACGAAAGCAGTCCCGACTCGACTTTCAGTCTGATTATCTGAGGAAGCATAGTCCAGTGGATAAAATTCGCTCGTTGTTGGACTCATGATCTCCTTGCCTTCTTCAACTTCAGCCGTTTGTCATCTCACCACACCTCCTCATAAGCTTGACTCCTTGAGAAATACAGCACTCAAATGATAGGTGATGAAATATGTCTTGAGAAATGAGTTATGTGGTGAAATCTATGTCCGCCGTTGTCCCAGAGTGAGGTGCTAGGCATCTTGGCCTGTGTGGCTCCTCATAATACCCATTCACCAGATGAGAGCTCTCATGATAACGTGACTAGTATCATCGAATTCAACGGCAATATGCTCATCCAAGTTCGATAGTCAGCGTGAGTGCGATCCAAATATGAGAATTCACTGAAATTGGAGCCCGCCTGGCTGATCGTGGGACTGATGACTCGACAGCGACATCCACTCAAATGTATACACTTCAAAATAGTTCCCGTCAAGTATTGTCTGCCACATGTACTCAACAAGCTTAACAGCTTGAGAACATTTGAAGTGATTCTTGAACTTCAACCCATCCTCTCTTTCTAAGTCACGACACTCATACCAGAAATCGAGTGGATAAGTGAGTAAGTAGTGAACCTATATGAATGATTCTTTATTTGAAAGTCTTAAGAAATAATAGCTGCAACTATTTTGATATCAAGTCTAGCGATCGTAGGCCTTGCTAGTCTTGGGCGCCCGTGATGTGGCGGCATGGCCAAAACTACAGGTGAATGAATAAGTGTTAGGGACACATCGACAAAAGCACGATTTCACGGGGGAAACAGAAATTAATCAAATCAGTAACTTGATTGAAATAAAGACACTATGAATTATGATATGTCTATCTTGTTCCATCAATCTTTCAAGGAGTGTCGTGATGAGGTGTACCATCGTGAGAATACAAGCTCTATGCAAGTGAATTGTAACCAACGCCCTTTAAATGCCGCATGAAATTCGTAGAAAAATCGTGAACCCGTCCAGGCTTACTGGCTGCCGACGTAGTTGGTGCTCGTGGCGTCGCCAACCGTGACAGTCACGTTGTAGTTGGAGAGGGTCGGGCCGGAAGAGGCGCCGTACAGGCTGTAGAGGCCAGCAGCGATGACGTACTTGCCGGGCTCAAGGCCGGCAGGGATGGTGACAGTCTCGGTAATGTTGTCAAGAACATTGGACTTCTCTGTAGGCGCTGTGTTAGTACAGGCTTTGCAGCTTCCGAGACGTCCGCGACTACTTACCAGGTCCGAGGTAGAAGGAGCCGATGACGGTGTTGAGAGTGCCGGGGTAGGCGGCAGCCTCGGTCGCAATGCCGAAGGCGATGGCAACGTCCTGGACGGACTGGATGTAGTTCTCGGTCTCGATGATCGCGTCGACCTGGTCGCCGGCCTTGACGGTCTCGGGAAGGGCGATGCCGTAGATGCGGGCGTTGGCCAGGGCGAAGAGGGAGGCGGCGGCGGCGAGAGAAGCGCGGAACTGCATTTTGGCTGATGTTGGGTTGGTTGGTGATTAAGTTGGATGGGTTGTTGTGATGTGATTGCGGATATTTAATGTGATTGGATGAGTTTGAAGGCTGATTGTGGTGATGGTGTGGATGAGAAGAGATCAGATGAGGTGGGTTTGTCTGATCTTTAAGTATCCATCGCGACATTCAACAGAACATGACAAACGACCCTAGTCGCTTCGATATTCCCATGGTTATTTTGGCATCACCGCGCATGACCCGACGTCAGGTACCCAGCGAATATCTCCGTGGGCGCACATCATCTGGGCATGACATCGTATCCCCCGTCTTCCCCGTGCTAGCCGAGCGCGCGGCTCCGATGTTGGCGGGGGGTGGCGCTGAGGCTCATCCTCGCCGTCGGGAAGACAAGCGTTGGAAAATGCGAGAGCTGAACCCTTAGGACTTGCCTAATTGGCCTATTCTTAGCAGTCCTCGCCATTCTAGCGGGCTCCTCGGGACCAACGTCACTGGGAAAGGGGCGAGAGGAGGGATTCAATCGGGGGAAACGTGCCGCTGACAAGACGGGAGAGGCGACCGCGGGGACGACGGGCTGGGCACTAATCAAACTTTGGCCTACTTTCTCTGTGCCGATCCGGCCGATCTTTATAAATAAAAACGACTTGTTTTTGACAAGCGCTCGTATTGAGGATCTCGGTTCGTGGCTTTGCTTTTTTGTCCTGATTCGAGTAAATGGCGTCGGACCGGGCTCTCCTTACCGCTCCTCAACGGTAACGTTTCAGCGAGCCAACCAACAAACCACGTCAGAGTCACACCAACACATAAGCATACGAGGTGATGAGCTCAAGTGTCTCGTCAACTTGTTCGTGCAATGTGGATAAGAAGAACATGGCGCCATCGTTGGCACGGAAAGGGGTTGGTGAAGGCTGGGAAACGCGGGTTGGAGGCACCATTTTTTTAGGGGTCCAGCCAACCAACTACCGAGGGCCAGCAATATGCATTCAAAGTGTCCGCTGCACGTCTCCGAGAGCGGGACTCATGCTTGTTGATCTTCTCGTATTCACGTGGATCCCTGCCAGCAGGTTCTCTGGCGCTATCTGCAGCTCCACATGAGTTGGCTTACCGCAGTCCATTTCAACAACTAATTAGTCACCTTGCCAGAGTGGTTAATGGGCTGGCCTGCTATTATCATCTATCAAGCCAGTGGCTTCGGTCGCGCAGGTTCGAATCCTGTGGGTGACGATTTCTTTTGCAGATTTCAGCTTTTTGCCTCGCTTTTCCACTTTGCTCGGCTGTTTGCGATTGCACTCGAACGAGATTTTTTCTTAGAAAGAACTGAAATGATTGATGATCTGTAATGTCTTTTTGATCTTAGCGACTTTTCCATCTTCGTTGAATCCAATGTCACGTTACCTACCTACCCATCATTGTCTCAGCCGCGGGTAGTGAGCCGTCACGTTGATGACAAACAGCATCAGCGTCAGTCAGTCAGCCCTTCTCGGCGACTTCATCTAGCCTGCTTCCTTGCTTCCATCTTGTGCGCAAGCTTCGTGGCTTGGCACACTAGATCGGCCCGCGCATGTAAGCAGATGTCAACACCATGCCGCTGACCAACGGACGGCGGATTTAGTGCGTTCAGTCATTGGAAGGGAGTCTTGGTCTTCAACGTACCTTACTTGCTTACTTACTTACTTACCCCCTTCTATGGCCCCATCGGGACCGAATTGCCTGCCATACGAGAATCATTTGACAAATCATCATTGTAAAAGACTGGACGTCAACGAATGAGTTGCAACTTTTCACCGTCAACCTGTCTGAAAAGATCGTTGTTGCTAGACGTCCTGTCGCTGACGTTTGCGGTCCCGGGGCATCTCATACCGAAGATCTTATTGTAGCATGAAGACGGGAAGTTAAGGGAGTGACGTAGTCCGGATGCTTGCATACTCATCGAGCCGTGGGATACGAGCGAACTAGACCCAGCAGGGCTTATTCGTAGACGATCACGGACTCTATCTACATCGGATCCGAACCAAGACACCTACTTCGCTAAAGTAATCGGAGAAGAGAAGCAGTCCAGGGTGACGGCAACGTTAGTGAAGAAAACAGTCGTTCAGTCGATTCAGCTACTACTTCCGTCGAGCCAAGTTCTATTTCTGGTTTTCGGCATTTTGCTGTTCACCATCCAAAATGTGACGTCTCTCACCCAGGTTCTAATGTCGTTCTGACGACCGATACCAAAGTTGCCTCTAATGATCTAGCAATCAGCATCGATAATCATGTTTATAGGCCTCGTATGCATTTGGCACCGTAGCTCCGACTCAAGATCGCTCACTCTCGACACCAATGATGTGGTCTCGTAACGTTTCCAAACCGGGACAGACCCGCATGCGTCTTCGCCGCCGCCAATCACCTGCCAATGTCCCAGTTGTTCCCCGTTCAGGTAGAAGATGTCGTGTTCTTCTTTTTCATCTGTCAAATGCAATGCAATTCAGTGTAGATCAGACATTATAGTCCACCAGCTAATCGAGTTCAGCGAGAGCTGACCTCACAACCTGTACTTTTACGACATATTGGCTGGCTTTCATTAAGCTCTGTTATTCAACATGATAAATTGCACTGAAGGTATTTGAAAAGCTGTGAATCTGAAATTGCGTGGGAACTTATCAACTGCATAGCCAACCATGATTCCCATCAATAATACTTATATTTCGCAATTGATATCGCGAATTTCCCAACACTCGATCCAATCATTCTGACTCTCTTGAAAAGCGCACTTAAATCTTCATATCATGCCACTCATTTGGACCACATCACCCACAACTCCGTTGAGCTTGCACAGAAAGTAGCTTCAATCGCTTGAAGGACAGATTTAGACTGAATTTGCGAGGAAGCATCTGATGGTAGTTAGTCCTATCATCGAACAATCTAAGCCCTGTGCAATCCCCTTTCATGATACGCCTAGTAAGCTCTACCTATCGTTTTGAAGAAAAGGCAACAGGAAGACAACAACTGCGAAGATACAAGACCTTCACTGCAGAGGTGAGCGGAGTTCAATGGCAGTACTGAGAAGCAGTTCGCGCCATCTATCTGAAGCAAGGTACAAATCGCCCAGCCATATTCAGGCTCAGCTATGCAAGATCATGCTACAATGGTAGTTATTGATGGTACACAGTCATTATAATACTCATGTATTTCCTTAATTCTTGTGTGTCCGTGAAGCTTAGTTGGATCCATCATAATCAACAGATTACTGTAAACACAATGACCTTGGCAAATATCACCTTATCCCGTGGCTGTGCATCACGGCTATTCTTTGTTTCAGAGGCTTGGTGGGGTGATGTGCAGCGACCTGCCTCAGAGCGGCCGATCAGCAACGCCGGCAGGCATCTCCGCTCCAGCCCGGACATGCTGGGCCCCTCCTCGGCGCCGGCCGATCGAGACCCACAAATCCCGGGAGCACACCCGAGCGGGAGCAGCCGCTCCGAGGACGAAACTCTCGCACGTGGCTGCCGAGACCGAGCACCGGCGGAAAGAATGCTCCGGCCCGCGTCGGTGCACCTGCATTTTGCCTATGCATTTACTGCGGGCAAGTACCTCCAATCAGCCAGTTTGAGGCGCAAATCCATCCGATGCCGCAGTGATGATGAAATTCTCGTCGAATAATGCGCGCATACCTCATGACGTCACGAAGAAATCTCCGACAATTGAAACGAAACCTCGACGATGAACTCAAAGTCTGCAAGTATTGAAGCCAGCCACAGACTAGCCTTCAACGCCAAGTTTGGTTCTAGTACCTGGAGATTCTGCTTACCGATATTGCAATCTCGCTCGCAAACAAAATGGCCACTAACCCGGAAACGAACCCCGCTGCTGGCGAGCCGATTACCACCAAGAACCAGGTCCTGCAGGCCGGCGCGTCGGCCGTTCAGGTACGATTTTGTCGTCAAATGCGACTCGAGTGCCATTCTAACGGGGTTAACAGGACTTTGCGCCGTTGAAAAGTGTCTGCGCGCATCTCAACGCTTTCCATGCCTACGCATCGGACCCTTCCCGAGCTGTCGAGGCGAACCACTACTGCGGTCACCTGAACGACGAGGTCCGACAGTGCATCCTCTACGATAGCCCCGAGCCCCATGCGCGTATCATTGGCATCGAGTATATGATCTCGCCCAGACTATACGAGACTCTGGACCCCGAAGAGCGGAAGTTATGGCATAGTCATGTGTACGAGGTCAAATCCGGCATGCTCATCATGCCCCAGATGTCTTTGCCCGATTCGATATGGGAGGCGGCGGAGAACAAGGAGATGGAGGAGGTCGTCCAGCTTTACGGAAAGGCCTATCACCTTTGGCAAGTCGACCAGGGCCATCAACTGCCCCTCGGCGAACCGCAGCTGATGACGAGCTTCACCGCACCTGGTCAGCTTGATTTCGAGAAGCACGTCAGTGACAGAGACCGGAGGTTCAAGTCAGACTATAAACAAAAGGCAGAGCACCGGAAGTATATTGCCTCGCCGTCGGTTCATCCCGACGCTGACCAAGCTTGGAGCGTCAAGGAGCACCAGGAGTAGGAAGGGGCTGAGGTGCAGAGCGTCAAACGCTGATGAGGTTAGTAGGAAAGGATGCGGCAGATATCTTGGGGTTGCAGTGAGCAGAAATAGGCAATTTGCGAGATTGATGCACCATCCCGCCGGGGGACTACCCGTCCTAAATCCTCCTAAATCCCCGACCATTGGCCAGGGCGCATAAGGTTGCAAGCGGGTCGAACAGGAGTTGAAGCCCATGAGGAGACAGAAGAAGCATAACAATTTTTGGTAGGAAATTCAGAACCTAAGGTTTTACAGTTGCGGAGGGCAGCGTTAGACGAGATCAATGGTGAGAACACGGAGAACGGGGGGGCCGGCCGCGCGAGGCCAAGCCGCGGTGGATATCAAAATGGCCACGAACTGGCGAGTGACGACACAGGAAGCGCAGAGCAAAGAATGCCGAGCTATCCCCTTTTAACACTCGAATGGCTCGATGTCGATGCTTCAGATTCGTCTCGAAACGTTCAAATCCACTCACAACCGATGCAGCCCACCCATTTGAGGCTGCTGGTGATCGAATGACACCTGCTCTGACTGTGGGCCGAGGTGAAACGTGAAGGGTAGATCCTGGTATTGAGATCCTTGCTCGACCGGGGGGAGGACGACTCCTTGCAGCAAATCGTGTGGATCTCGCGCTTCTCCTTTCCGTCACGGAGATTTTTTTGATTTTTTTCTTGGGGGTTTCCGGTGGCGCCAGCGGCGTTGGGAGGTTGGAGGAGGACGGGAAATACGGCGGAAATCACCCAAGCAGAGAGCCAGTCTGCCAAGTGGCCAAGCAGTGCATCATCCGCGTGACGGATTCCATGCAAGGTACACTCTTAGCCGTCAGGTACCCGTATGCTATATTGCACTCTATTGTACCTTATGTTGAATACGGGGATGCGAGTGGGCAAAGATAGATTGGCTCCCCGGACGCAATCAAGAAAATCGCCTTCACTATCGGTAGGGCTTCGTCGATGATTGTCGCTGACTCTCCACGCGGGCGTCGATTGAAGGCTCTTGGCTTTCAGACCGCGACCGTGACAGAATACATGATCCCCGAGTCGGTCATCGGTAAGTGGTTCCGATCGTCATAAACGTTGGCAATTGAGAAATGAGGCTCTGTCTTTTCTGCTGGGTCAAGGGAAGCCTCGCATGTTCTTGCCCTTCGGTCGGTCTTTCAAACAAACAAGCCACGATCTAAGATGGATCTTAGACGGCATCTTCATCCGTCGTTACTGTGGCTTCTTTTGGGCTAAAGAGGCGACCCCTTCGGCCGGTCTCCGAGCGCTGGTCTCACGTCCGGGGGGGAGGGAAGAGAGGAAATTGAATACCAGACGAGCGCATCTTCTACCCGCTGCCGCAGCCGTAGCCGCAGCCGGGAGGCCATGCTGCTGCATGGCCTGACTGCTGTCAACGTCAAGATCTCAGGAATGGGATGAAAAAGAACTGAAGAGAAATAATCAGTCCGGCCAGCCTGCCCTGCGTTTCTCGCGCACTCGCGTTGCTGTTCTCGGCCGCCGTCGCATGGCGCTTTGGGCGATTCCTCTTGGCACGTGTATCACACCTCGATTCTGTGACCCCCTTTAGGCCGAGGAGAGACGGGACCACCCTTGGATGATGGACGACTTCGCAACGGTGCACCCGGGAAAAGCATGGTCGCAGGAGCAAAGGAAGGGACAGAAGGTTCCTCTTTCGCAGGCAATATGACGGCGTGGTAAGCCTCGCCTGCGTCTCTTTCTGGCTGCTGCTGCTGCTGGCTGACATTGACATGCCCCTGGCCCGTTGTCAGAATTGCTTACCAGGACATCTGGTAATGCTCTGTGAAACACGCTCGCCTCTTCAGAACCAACCCCTCAGCGCCTAATCGTCCGACCTCTCATCTGTCTCGGCCCTGCCAAACACGGCTAGAGGCCGTTTGTGAAAACTCGCCGTTGACTCGCGGGCTCCCGAGTTCGCCGTCCGGGACAAGGGTGGACAGGGGCCCTTCGCCAAACTCCAAGATAGGTCCACCAACACCACCACTCTCTCGAGCATCCGCATCCACATTGAAGCACCTCCAGAGCCTCCTCCATGTCCTCCATGTTCCTCAAAGTGCCCTCTATTGGACTCGCTACCGGCCGTTGACAAGGCCTCGACCAACGCGGCGAACTGCACCATGACAGGCCCCCTGTCTCGCTTCAACCTCCCTCCTCCCCCTTCGTCGCGCCCCCTGCCCTACCTTCTGGTTCCCTTTCCAGGCTACCCTCCATCTTGCCAAGATGGTTACTGGCTCAGGGTCAGGTCGCGACTCCGCCCAGCACCACAGCCTTGCGACAGGAGGTGTTGCAGATGATCTGAGCAGATCAGCGTACATCACAGGTGGTGGGCGTTTGACTACGTTTGTGTCGTTTCGGCTGTCGACCGCCAGACTATGTATAAGATGACCTTCGCGGCATCGTCTCGTCTTTTAAGTTTCCCTCTCTACCCACACATCATATCATTCACTTGTGCCTTCGCCAAACCAGCGGGCTTCCGTCTTTTTCTTCTTTTTCTCTTCTTCCTTCACTTCGTTCCTTAATCGTGCTGGGCACATTGAACTTAGTCTCTGCGAGACAAGATGCTTTCTTTCAAGAACATTGTTGTTGGCTCCGCCATGGTGGCGCTGGTGAGCGGCCACGCTGCCATTCTTAATGTCCAGAGTGACCAGGCTGGTCCCGCTGGTGTTGGTTTCAAGGGTAAGTGAACGAAAAAGCGAACGGGAGAGGAGAGTTCGCGATGGCTTCATCGCGATCTCACTCATTGAGGAATCATCTCACTAACACGGACGCTCAGTTGACCCCAACCTGGCCCGCAACTGCACGACTATCAACCCCTGCCAGCAGGACGCCACTCTGATCCGCGACGCCGAGATCAAGGCCAACACCGTCAACGAATGCGGACGCACTGAGATTTCCGGCAACATCGATATCGGCGAGAACACCGAGAACCAACTGGCCGCCAAGCAGGTCGCTCAGGTCCAGGCCGGCTCCCAGCTCACCGTCACCATCCACCAGGTCAACGCCGACGGTGCCGGCCCCTTCGCCTGCGATCTGGACCCTACCTCCAACTCCCTGGCCGCCACCGGCCAGATCCCTCTCGAGGTCACCAACAACGTCCCCGGCGTCAACGGTTTCTCCCAGGCCAAGGCTCAGCAGTTCAACATCACCGTCAAGATGCCCGCCGACCTCAAGTGCACCGGTGCCTCCACCGGAAACGTCTGCACCGTCCGCTGCCGTAACAACGCCGTCGCCGGTCCCTTCGGCGGCTGCTTCCCCGTCCAGCAGACCGACGTCACCGCCACGCAGAACACCCCCCAGAACATCAAGACCGCCCAGGACCTCGAGGGTGTCCTCAAGAAGCAGCAGCAGAACGCCGGCGACCTCCCCGCCGCCATCGCGGCCAACCAGGTCGACGGCACCGCTCAGGGCAAGGCCAACACCGAGGCCGCCAACAAGCTTCTCGGCGTCCCTGATGTTGTCACCAAGGAGTTCCCGGCCTCCAACACCGGCCCCAGTGTCGACGGCACTGCCGGCGGCGCTGCTGGAGGTGCTGCTGGCGGTAACACTGGCAACGGCAACGCAAACGCCGGCAACGGCAACGCGAACGCCGGCAACGGTAACGCCAACACCGGTAACAACAACGCGAACACCGGCAACAACGGCCGTCAAAGGGGCAAGGCCAACCGCAACGGCCGCCAGGGAGGCAAGCGCGCCGCCAAGCAGAAGCGTGAGGAGAGCAGCGGACTTAGATGGGCCAAGCGCTACGTCGTGCCCGGAGCCGACTTCCAGCCCGAGGTCGCCCCGTGAAGAGGCCTCGCATCAACCTGAAGTTTCAGCTTCTAGAGCGTGCCTTTCCTCCTCCTCCTCCTCCTCCTCTCCCGTGCTGGCAGTGCGGTTCCTCCCTAATCAACTATACACCCCTTTTGCACACACGCGCAATAACAACAACAAACTCACCCGGAACTCAAATTTGTCGATGGAAAGCACTCTTGCTTGTGGGAGCGGTTGGCACTACAAACTCTTTTTCTACTTACTGTGTGTAAAATTATAAAAAAATTTCATAGCAATGATTTGATGTCAAGTCTGTGTTGTGCCTTTGTCTGGAATTTCGTCTCAGTGAGTGTGACTACAGAGAGAAATCTCACCAACGACTCTCTCACTCTCACTGAGCACTCAGTGAGAATGAGCAGCAAAGTGAGTTGAGTCGTCAAGGAGGGTGTTTGAGTTGTCTCAATGCGGCAACCCGGAGGTAACGGGGATGCCGGCCGAGGCTCTGTCTTGGTCAGAAATCCGAGCACCCCCAACCCCAACACCCCCCCCAAAAAAGACTGTGAAACCTGGTGGTGGAGTCGTTGGTTTTTTCCCTCTTGTCCTGGGAGGCCGTTATCTCCCTTGGTCCGTTGGAGGAGTCCCCGTGCTGAAACGCACGGATTCTGTGGATAACAGGCGAGGTCGGACGGAATAAGGAGGCCATGGTCGTACGATTTGAGCCGCGCAAGAAGGAGACGGCTCGGTCTCACAAGGACACGCGGATGGCGTGGTGGGCTCAGAGGTAGTAGGCCCGGCGCGTTCTTCCGCTTCCATGTCAAACCAGCAAGTGTGATGAAAAACTTGAACGGTCGCACTTGTACCGTTATCTCTGTGTTTTGCGAGTTGACTGCGGAGTTTCATGAAGATGGGGGGAGAGTTTTCGCTCTCGCTGACGTACAGTTTGGCCATTCTTAGCAGCATACCAGATAATGCCCACACTGACTGATACACCATACCAGTAACTACGCTCCAGAAGCTTGAGTATGTCCACAGTCTGGTGGGAGCAGCAGCCAGCAAGCCTCCTCCAGCAGCGTTTCTCCAAGGTTTGAAAAATGCCCCGGTGCTAAGCCTTACACATGTGCGTCAAGCTCACTCGGATCTCTTGGCTTCAACTGCGAGTCTGAGGTGAAGATCCACGCCTCCGCCAGCTGATTGGGCCCTCCATGGACAATCCCGTACATGTTTAACTCGGCCGTTAAAGACCGTCAGGCCTATCACCGGCCGGAAGTGCCTACCTACCTCACTCCTACTCATGGGCAGATGCCATAGCTGAAAAGTATCCCGGCCTTTTGGCTTTTCATCAGTTGCTGTACTTAGCAAAGGGGCGAAAAGTGAAAAAGTGGGATGGCACACCCGCCCGCGGGATTCTGTTGTTAGCGTTCACTCGTACCTTGCAGATGAGAGAAAAGTCAATGACGTCCACCCACCCCCCAACTCGAACGGGCAACCACTACGGACATTCTTTTTCTTCACTTCAATATGCCCACAGCTCACAACCTTCGACGAAGATCAATCATGATCGCCTTTTCGTGCTCCCAACGCATTGCGAAGCGCGGTCTCAGCAGGCAAAACGCTCCGGCTATGCGGTCTCTCGAATATTCGGTTTACGATCGGGCATCGCTCGGCGTCTGAGGTTTTCTTTTTCTTTCTTCAAGTCAATGTTTCAAGTGTTTCGACGACAGACGTGGGGGACCCGGCGAAGGGATGAAAAAGGAAGCCTTGCCTTTCGGTGGCGTGGGAAATCGAGATGGGATGTACGGCGCATCCCGGTGATCATGTGTGAGTCAGTAGATGTGTGATGTCCCTTAACCTTACATCAGCAGCATGTTTAACGCTGTTTGATCGCTCTACTCTGCTGCTGTTTTGTTCTTTTGACTTTTAAGGTGTTGCTTCTGCGCCTGGCGTTTAAACGGGTCCAGGCACGAAACATATGACATTGGTTTTGACTTTGGGGGCGCAGTATGACAAGAAACTGACAAAGGGAACATGTGTCTGACAAGCTTAGCATCGTAGCTTATTGCTGCTCTCACATGTTTCTGCATCTCGAAATAATGTGTCACAGATGCATATAATACTCGTGGCTGGCTCGTGGGGAGGCAATGTGTTATCTAACTTGCTTTGAGAGCAAGAGAAGGTTTAGTCTTGAAGCACGAGCGCGTTGTTTGCTCCGGCGAACTTTGATATCGTACCAGCTGGCCATTTTAGTTCTCTGGCCAACTTGGGGAAGGTATCTCCGTCTTCGATTTACATGTTCATGTCGGTTCGGCTGCTTCCGTGTCCTATCCAGCAGAGCCCCAATCTTTCCATCTCCTCTATGGTCGACGGAGTTGCGGCAACTTCATTGCGGATCACTTACCCAGTCATTGACAAACATGCTCAACAAGACACCCCGCAAAATGGGTCCTGATTAATTAATGATGCGTGCAATGAGCGTGAGAATCTTTCCAAGGCCAGCGGGACCATAACTCGAATAATACGGCTGGTCCAGATCTTTTCGTTTTGCTGCTTCCGGCGGCATTCCCGTCGTCCGGTTCACAACTTCATCTCCGGGGGGTTGCATTGCAGGCATTCAACGAATGATGGTGTGCAACTCGCAGGCCAAGCACCGCCAAGGGGAGCCGCAAAGCTTGAAATTCCATATCGAAGAAGAAAGTGACAGGCGCGTACTTGGCGATCGTTGACGTTCACAGACAGCGGCGTGCTATCCTCCGTGATGTCGGGGCGCCTACAGGGGTTTTATTGCCTCAAAAATCCTTCCGCACCAAGTAGATTACTTGCGTATGGAGAATTTGAGGTAGCATTGACTACGTAACTACGGACTTTCTGCTAAGCCTCAGCCGGACAGACCCGAGATCGGGGCATTTCACGACCGCTCGGCTCAATGACCCCGATAGGTGGACTGTTTTTCGCGGTCCGTCATTCCGTGCGATGGCTCCGTAGGCCCACGGCCCCACATCCGGCACTCCAAGCCGGAGGGCGGGGCAGGCATGGCCCGAGTTTGGAAAAGGGGTCCAAAAGTAAAATAAACTAAGGGGTCCAAAAGTAAAATAAACTAAGGGGCCAAATGGGAAGAATTGGATAAACAGAAAGCTTGAGTCTGTTTATATTATTCTCAGGGCGCCCAGGGTTAAAAGAGAACAGTTTTAGAGGAGATAGTCAGTAGCTATGCGCTAGCAAATATCCAAGTCGGCGGCTTCTCACACCATACAGCGCCACAGCGGGCTGAGTCCCGCGTGACGAAGAATGAGGCATACAGAAACCACAACACTGACCCAGCATGGCGGTGATTTAATTTCGTGAACGGCATGCCATCCAGGAACCAGGCAGATGCACCCGGGGCTGGAGAAGTCTCTTTCCTCCTAACAGACGACACTGCCAGTGAACGAACTAGTGCCGCAAGTAAGGTGGTGATGTTGGTCATATGAGGCCGTCACATCCGCCTCTGCAGCTTCGGTATTGCTCTTCTAATGCCGTGTGCTCCGGACTCTGCAAGGGACAAATAGATTACCCAGCCAATCGCGAGGGGATTCGGCCATGCGAGCGGAGGGCGGTGGCAGTTCTTCCGTCCAGGTGCCCCTTGCAGGTTTCCCAACTTGGCTTTGCGGAGAAGACACGCGATGTCACCTCACCCCGGGATGCGGCAACATGATTCTCTCAACTCGCTCATACCACCTCCAATCCCCGCGTCACCAGAGCGCCGGTCCTAGAGTGATTAATCAACCTGTTGCGGCCGGCCTGCCATCAGACATATTGACAGAGCCAAGGCTGCGCCTTACGAATCAAGCCTTCGCCCAGAAATGCTTCTCCCGACGAATTAGTCTCAGACCATGTTCGTCCAATCTAGCTCGCTGGGTGGAAGTGCGGGAAGACATCCGATCTTTTTGGCCCTCAGGTCCCACCAGACTATCTTCCTTCGACTGGACGAGAGCCCCGGATGAATGTTCCCAATTGAAAGCATCGCGATTCACTTCCGGGAACCTGACCAGCCCCTGGCCGGAAATTAGAGAGTTTGGGAAAGAGAGAAGGAAAGTGAGGGGCTCAACAGCATCATCTCATGATAGTTTAACCTTGAATGCGACTTCGAAACAGTTTTCGAGAGTCTATATAAGTTGGCCGAGGCCATCCCCTCAGTTGAAGCTTTCTTTCCCCCTCATCCCAAGCCACCCGGACATTCTTTTCTGGCCATTGCCTTTCGCTCTTTTCTTCAGACCATCTGAATCTTCACACTCTTTCCATTCTCTCTCTCGTCCCGTCTTTATCGACTGAACTAGTCTTATCCACCAAAATCCACCATGTTGACCAAGGTTTCCACCATTCTGGCCCTAGCGGCCGCCGTCCGCGCGCAGCAGGTCTGCACTCTCAACGCAGAGACCAAGCCGGCCATCACCTGGTCTACCTGCGCCGCCGGTGGTGCTTGCACCAAGAACAACGGCGCCATCACCGTCGATGCCAACTGGCGCTGGACTCATCAGACCAGCGGCAGCACAAACTGCTACACCGGCAACAAGTGGGACACTTCCATCTGCAGCACCGGCGAGGACTGTGCGTCCAAGTGCTGTCTCGATGGTGCCGACTACTCCGGCACGTACGGTGCTACCGCCACCGGTGATTCCCTCAACCTCAAGTTCGTCCAGCAGGGACCCTACAGCAAGAACATCGGCTCTCGCATGTACCTCATGGACAGTGCTGGCGAGAAGTACGAGATGTTCAAGCTTCTTGGCCAGGAGTTCACCTTTGATGTCGATATCTCCAACCTTGGTGTAAGTTATGAGAACTTACCACCTCCTAGAACAGCTGGCTAACACGAACATAAAGTGCGGCTTGAACGGTGCTCTCTACTTCGTCTCCATGGATGCCGACGGTGGTGTTGCCAAGTTCCCCACCAACAAGGCCGGCGCCAAGTACGGCACCGGATACTGCGACAGCCAGTGCCCTCGTGATCTGAAGTTCATCGACGGCAAGGCCAACGTCGAGGGCTGGACTCCGTCCTCCAACGACGCCAACGCCGGCGTCGGTAACATGGGATCTTGCTGCTCGGAGATGGACATCTGGGAGGCCAACTCCGTCTCTACCGCCTACACCCCGCACCCCTGCGAGACCATCGGCCAGAAGAGCTGCAGTGGTGACGCCTGCGGCGGCACCTACAGCAAGACCCGCTACGCCGGCCAGTGCGACCCCGACGGCTGCGACTTCAACAGCTACCGCATGGGCAACACGACCTTCTACGGCAAGGGCTCTCAGTTCGCCATCGACACCTCCAAGAAGATCACCGTCGTCACCCAGTTCGTCGAGTCCGGCGGTGCCCTGTCCGACATCAAGCGCTTCTACGTCCAGGACGGCAAGGTCTTCGCCAACTCCAAGTCTGACGTTGCTTCCGTCGACGGTAACTCCATCACCAAGGACTTCTGCAGCGCCCAGAAGAAGGCTTTCGGCGATGACGATGTCTTCACCCAGAAGGGAGGCCTTCCTCAGATGGGCAAGGCTCTTGCTGACGGCATGGTCCTGGTCATGTCCGTCTGGGATGACGTGAGTTGAACCCTGTACCTGTGAACAGTCTGTGAAAGACCCCTAGCTAACAGAACTACTTCACAGCACAACTCCAACATGCTCTGGCTGGATTCTTCTTACCCCACCGACAAGACCGGCGCTGGCGTTGCCCGTGGAACTTGCGGAAAGGACTCCGGTGTCCCTGCCGACGTTGAGTCCCAGGCTCCCAACTCCAACGTCATCTTCTCCAACATCAAGGTTGGCCCCATTGGCTCGACCTTCAACTCCGCTGGCACTGCTGTAAGTACAAAAGTCTCATGGAAGCTACATCTTGCACGAAAATTGCTAATACTCTGTCTGCAGTAATGAGCCACAAGCCGATGTCCGTGGCACTGTCACTTCGCAGTTTGCGGATTTCGACAACGGCGAGAAGCCTCTAACTTCAAACGCAAACTTCTTGAAAATTCTGCTGTATATGATTTCATACTTGATGTATATAGAAAAAATGACTCTCGCGACTTTGGAACGTGGAAAAGTCGTTGAATAAAAGTTTCCTGCCTGTCATTCGACTGGCTCGTTCTCACAGCCTTCCTCTCAGAAGATGTTTTGGTTTATGGGCTGCTCAAAGTGAAAATAATCTAAATCGATACTGCAATAAAAATGAGTGAACCCATGGGAAAAGACTTGTCTTGGACTGTGGCAGCTTGGGTTTGTCTGAATTCGGACATTGAGATGGCTCGAGGTATTTTCCATTCTGTGAGAGCTAACATGAGCCAGCATTTTCGTATTCACCCAGCAAACGAGTATCGCTATTTTCACCAGGTGAGATTACCCTACAGAAATAACATGCATGAAATCCAGAGGTTGGACGCGTACTCGTGTTGTCCTACCTCAGCCCCATCGGTTGCCTTGATTGGTGTCACGGATCCGAGGCTACGGATCGGCTCTCCGGAGGCCCCCCGCCCTCCGTCCCCCGTCCCCCGGCGCCCCACGTATGTACCGTCCATGCAGAAAACCTCGTCCCTTCCGGAGTAGACGCTTTATCGGCTCATTCAAAGCTCATCAGACTTGATGTTTTCATGTCACTAGCTTGCGTCGTGGACCTTGATGTGTCACCACCTTACTTGGTTGGCGACCTCAGAAAGAAAGAAGATATAGCTTAATTAACGGCACCGTGTGAGTATAGAAGTAATCAGAGGGCTTCCCCGATCATGCTCGAGGACGTTCGCCGTTCGCTCCTGGCCAGCTTGAGCTTTTCACCACGTTGTACAGTCCTCCGATCCAAGCGACTCGCTTCAATCGACTCCTTGAAGAAGTCCACAGGAAGCGAGATGAAATCACTACCATAGGTGAGCATACCTTTGGTTCTTCTTAGTGAACCGGAAAGGAAAGTCATTGATTTTACTTGGCGCATCCTGAATGATTTGAGAGAGCGTGAAAATCTGCACGACTAGTTCACGAAATGAGAAAGTATTCAACGAGTAAACGACCGGGGCCTGGCTACTTACCATAGTGGACAGGTAATCGAATGCTTCATAAGCCATGGCTCAATGCACTCTGTGCAGAAAATATGTCCGCATGGGAGTTGTGCCACAAGCGTCCCAGCCGCGAAGTCTTCCAGGCAGACAGAACATGTTGCTGCTGTAGCCACGCGGGCAGCTGAGTGGAGCTTGCTATGAGCCAGTTTCACCAATGGGGGCTTGGTGAGATGATTTGATCCGTAAAAGCGGCTGAGAGGTTGTGATGTTCGAATGCCATACTGGCTCTGGTATTCATCTTGTTCTGTGGGAGTTGGGCGAATGGGTCGACGTGGTATCTTGACCTTCTTCCACGCAAACATGTATAAGCCAAGGCCGATCAACAGAGCAAAGGCAACGCATAGAGCTGCTGCAACCGCGCCTGGCTGCTTAGAAGGCTCCCAGGACTGAGGTACGACGCTCGGAGTTGCATCGGGAGTGCTTGTCGGGCTCATAAGGATAGAAGAGAGGAGTGAGGTACAGACATAAGCATAGGAGGCGAACGTGGGATGGTGCAGGTGGCTTGGGACTTTCGAGCTGGAATGGATGACTTTCGGCCCTGATTTATTCTCCAGGATTTGGTCAACCGCAGTGCGTGATGCTACGTATCTCCAACCATCCTCACCGACTCAATTCCATGTGATGTTTCGGCTGAGGGATTAACAATCATTGTGTCCGGCTTCCCGCATCTGGCTCGATGACCAGGCATCACCAATTCTTGGCGACCGATTGGTACGGTGTTTATGTTGTCTGGGGTTGCCAGCGCCCGTTTCCCACGGGGAAATTACAGTTTGTAGGTAATTTTAACGTAATGGATGTCCATCAACACCGAAAGGGAGCGCGAACGCATCCCCCTTTTGTATGAGGCATTTTCTCTTGGCATTCCCGCGGATCTGCCTGGCCAGGCCTCGTGTAAGTGGCATCCCGGAGGCCGCCTGCCAACAATGACGACGGAAGACAATTCAGGACTGGAAAGAAAAGAAAAATGTTATAAACAATGAGCAAAAAATGAAGTTGCATTGCAGTTGGCCTCGCATCACTTGTCCTACACCGCAACCTGTTTCTCTTCGCTGTCGAGCGAGCCCTCGTTGAGCACATACCGCAATCAGCCGTGACGATCTGAAGAAAATGACGGAAAAAACACGTCCAGACCCAGCTCAGTCTGCTCATATCTCTTTTCAGAGAGAAGAAGCAGCTGGCCGTCACAATCGCGGTCGAGAGGTGAACACCAAGTCCGCCAATCGACCGCGATCAGCCCATTCGGCCTCCAGTTCTGTCTCCAGACGCCGACGCCAGAATGGCTCCGACAACTTGGGAATCCAGATTGGCTACCGAACTCTGTCAATTCACGTCTCGGAATCTCAGCATGCGGCTGCGAACGCCGAGACTGATCTCAAGGCGGTCAAGGACGGCGACGACGAGTATTTCGCTGAACTCAACTTTCACACCTCGCCTGGATCCCAAGTCTGCCAACAGTTCGACGTTTCAGAGGACCAAGGTCTTTCTGAAGCTGAAGCGGCTTCTCGTCTTCAGAAGAATGGACGCAACACCCTCCCCGAGCCGAAGACGAATTACCTCAAGAAGCTGTTCTTCTACGTCTTCGGCGGCTTCTGCTCCGTGCTCTGGGTCGGAGCCATCATATTCTTCATCTGCTGGCGGCCCCTGAGCGATCCTCCTTCGGCGCAAAATCTCGCCATGGCTGTCCTGATCTTGATCGTCATCTTTCTCCAAGCCGGGTTTTCTGCTTTCCAGGACTGGTCCACCCAGAAGACGATGAAGTCCATCACCAACCTCCTTCCATCAGAGACTCTCGTGCTACGTGCAGGCTCCGTCAAACGACTCTCCGCATCCGAGCTCGTCGACGGCGACATCGTTCATCTGCGCACTGGAAGCAAGGTCCCGGCAGATCTCCGACTCCTCTCCCACTCCGGCGACATCCGCTTCGACCGCGGCGTCCTCACCGGCGAATCCGATGAAGTCGAAGGCGCCCTCGACTCGACCGATCCCAACTTCCTCGAGAGCCGGAATATTGCCTTGATGGGTACAACAGTGGTCAACGGTCATGGTGTTGGCATCGTCGTACTGACGGGTGCTCGATCTGTCATGGGCAGAGTTGCACGCGCTACTACCGACGTTGGCGAGAAGGTCACACTAATCCAGAGAGAAATCTGGCGATTCGTTCGCATCATCGTCGTCCTCACAGTCTTCTTGGCGCTTCTGATCTTCGTTGCGTGGATTGCGTGGCTCAAGAGAGATCATCCATCTTACATGAACGTGGTGCAGATGCTGAACAATGTCATGGGATGCGTGGTTGCCTTCATCCCGGAGGGCATGCCGGTGGCGGTTGCTCTGACGCTGATGATGGTTGCTCGACGCATGAAGGCAGTTAACATTCTTCCAAAGGGTCTGTCCACAGTCGAGACTCTTGGCTGTGTCAACGTTATCTGCTCTGACAAGACGGGTACGTTGACGCAGAACCAGATGACAGTGCACTCTATTGCGTTCGTCGACAAGTTGCTCGACTCGCCAGAGAGCGCGTATCAGGCTCTTGAAGCTGAGAAGCCCGACACAATCTTCACCATGCTACAGAAGGCTGCGATTCTTTGCAACGACGCTTCTTTTGAGACAAGCTCCATGCACCTTCCTCCCCACGAAAGAACAGCCGAGGGCAATGCTACTGATGTGGCCATTCTCAAGTTTGCTGCTGCAGGCCGAGGAGGTGACGATCTTGTAGCGGCATCTCCAAGAGTTTTCTCCATCCCATTCAACTCCAAGAACAAGTGGATGCTTTCCATGTGTCGCGAAGATGGGTCACCTGAGAAAGGGAACAGGTTCCAAATGTTCATCAAGGGGGCTCCCGATATCCTCCTGCCCGCTTGCACCAGCTATTGGTCGGAGAAAACCAAGTCAGTCCAGCCTCTGGACCCTGCCGGACAGCAGTCATTCAAGGAAATCCAAGACAAGCTGTCTAGGAATGCCGAACGCGTCGTCGTCATTTGCGAGAAACTCATGGAAACCACGGAGTCTCTCGGAACCAACGCCTTCAGCGATGAAGTAGCCACGAAAACTTTGGAAGACCTGACCGTCGTCGGAATCCTCGGCATTATCGATCCTCCCCGACCAGAAGCGGCTTCGACCGTGGCTGACTGCCGTCGCGCCGGCGCCAGGTTCTTCATGGTGACCGGCGACTACGGGGTCACAGCCGCCGCCATAGCCCACAACATTGGTATCTTCACGACTTCGGAACCCGACACCTTCGACACCATCCGCCGGGGCATGACACCGTCCGCTCAGGAGCTTCGCAGTGAGCGGATCTGTGGCAACGGTCGCAGCCTTCTTCTTGAAGGCACTTCTGTCGCTCGACTCATGGCTCAAGACTGGGACATTGTGTGCGAGTATGATGAGATTGTCTTTTCACGCACGACTCCGGAGCAGAAGCTTCGTATCGTCAACGAGTTTCAAAGCCGCGACAATGTTGTCGCTGTTACTGGCGATGGCGTGAACGATGCGCCGGCCCTTCGTGCTGCCGACGTGGGTGTAGCCGTCGTCACTGGCAGTGACGTCGCCATCGAGGCAGCCGACCTGGTCTTGTTGGACCAGTTCGACTCGATTGTGGAGGCCATTCGTCTTGGGCGTCTTGTTTTTCAGAACCTCCAAAAGGTCATTGCTTACCTTCTACCCGCCGGTAGTTGGTCCGAGATCTGGCCTGTCATCGTCAATGTCTTCTTCGGCGTACCTCTGCCTCTGAGCGTCTTTCTCATGATCATCATTTGCGTCTTCACCGATCTCTTTCTTTCGCTATCTCTGATCATGGAAAAGCAAGAGTTCGATCTCCTGTCACTTCCCCCACGCAACGCAAAACGTGATCACCTCATCAACCTGAAGATCTACGCCCAAGCCTACCTTTTCACGGGCTTCATGGAGACCATCTGCGCCCATTCCATGTTCTTCCTGTACATGTGGAAGTATGCTGGCTTCCCGATTCAAGAGCTGTTCTTTCTTTTCGAGGGTTACGGTGAGGGATACCACGGCTATACGCTCGACGAGCTCACAAAGTTCAACGCTACGGGCCAATGCGTCTACTTCGTGACTTTGCTGTTCCTCCAATGGGGAAATATTCTTGCCGTCCGCAACCGAAGGCTAAGCATCGTCCAGGCTGATCCGATCACCAAGAAGAGACGGAACCCGTGGTTAATTGCGAGCGCGATCATCAGTCTCGCAATTGCCATTTTCGTCACCGAGGTTTCTGGGATTCAAAATCTGTTTGGGACTGCCTCGGTTCCCATTGAGTTCTGGCTGATTCCCGTTCCATTGGCATTGGGTATCTTATTCATGGACGAGATCAGGAAGTTACTCGTCAGATTATTCCCCCAAGGTCTGATTGCAAGGGTGGCATGGTGAAAATGCTCCGGTTGAGCTCTTGCGGTGGAAGTGCGAGTATGATGGATGTCAATGGAGAGACGATTGCAAATACTTGGACTCGAGCTGTCTTCGAGTCCTCCGTCCAGTTCAGAAAATAAACCACCGCCATCCTCTGCTTGTGTCTATCTCTTGTTTGCATATCTAGTAACAACCGAAATACCCGGCAGGTTGCTGAAAAGCCGGAGTAGTCCAACGAATAAAAGGCTGAAGAAATCAGAGGAAGCAAGGCAGCTTTTAGGTTTACTCTACTCGGATTACGGAAATGGTTTGGTCTAGATTTAAGTCCCCCAGATGCCCAACTCGTCTAACTTCAGACACCTGAATAAGGTTTAAAAGACTGCTTGAAGATCCGCAATTCGGGCTGAGCATGGAATATTCAATTAGATCCAAATCCGGAGGCTGCCGGTGGGCGGTGGCATGTCAAAATGTGCCGAGAGAACGGGAAGCCTCCGATATATCGTTCATCCGCAATTGTCAGAAATGCAAGCCGGGATCATATGACAGCCTCAGACTTTATTTAGCTGCAGGACCACCAGGCATTGGCCAAAGGTGAGGAGCGAGTTTCGTATTAGCAGGGTATGTCCTGTTTGAAACTGGCAGCGCCGCTTCTAGAAGTCTTGGTCTTTGGATGACACCGAGTCAGTGAGACGGTGTCCGGACTACAGCGGACATCACCTGCGCTTGCTGATGACGACGTCTGCAAGACATGCCGTGCTATACTTGTCACGGTGGAACTCAGTATACGGAAATATGTGAACCTCATACTCATACTCTGAAATGATAAATACTCTGATTTCTCTTAACCTTTTGCTTTCATGCTGAGGTATCAATCCTACTAACTCTTCACTGCCACCGACTCAGTTGCTCAGCTTCCAACTCGCCCACAGTCAATATCTCAGTATCCCACAGATATTCTGGTCACATATCCTTAGAGTATTTCACATCGAGCCAAAATGAAGGCCGCATTTTTCACATTAGCAGTTGCATTCTTTAGGTATGTTTAAATTTCTCATCTATTTAAATGACAGTGACTAATGTAACCCAGCGCCGCCGCTGCCCAACAAAAGTTCAGATGTCGCTGCGCAGACGCGGGTGGCAACAACATTGCCGGCGTCGGCAGCCTCTGCACATCAAAGGGCGGAAAGCTCGAGCCGAGTCGCGACGATCTTTGCATTCAAGTTCCCTCAAGATTCACCAACGAGGAATGTGCAAAGGTGCAACAGGGAGCCACCGGTGACTGCATCGTCGACGATGTCGGAGGGGGAAGCACCGTTGTTACGACTGTTGCTGCGGCATCAGCTACTCCCAAGCCCAAGCTCGTTCGGGGGGCACCATGGGAGGCCTAGGCATCATATCCCAGAAATCATGGAGTGAGTCCAGGTCTTGTGGACATTTGGCTTGAAGATGTGGTCGACTAGGACACCAGCAAAGGGATTGATTTATCATTGTGCTTAGCATGCATGGATACCATACACGACATGAATTGAAGCGACTTAAATCTTGGAATTGACAGAAAACTACTCTAAAGTACGCGAAGAGCATGCTTGCAAGTATGATTTCTCATGGGTACGTCTTAAGAATTCTCGGTTGGAACCTGCAGCTCATGTGCGCAATGTCAGAAACTCAAGTATGAGTTAACACTTGGCGTGCTTATGAATAAGGGTTGAAATCACCCAGCGGAGACTTGCAAATGCGCCTCATAGACAGTGGTTCGCATTTACTTGCTGCTGCTTCCCATTGATAGTTACATTTACAATGCAGGCAAATGCGGGGCGATCGCCTGGTTGACGTGGCCTGCGATGAAAGGTGTAACACAAATGCAGAGAGTCACCACCTCAAAAACACATATTTCACGGAAGTCGCGCTCGGCTTCATTGGAATTTTCCCGGCCTGGTTCTTCTAGATCGCGAATCTCGTAGAGATGTGTTATTAAATCACAGAGCTGTACACCGCTTGTCATTGTCTCTACTATCAGCACGCAATTGACAAATGTGCTAGCTATGGACTACCAGGGCACGATGTTCAGAAAAGGTTAATACTCGTCGGATACGCCTGCCATACCCATTCCTCATCCTCTAGCGGTGGTGGTTACGACAGCACTGGCTCATATAACCACACAACAGGAGTGGTGCCATCTCCAAAGCAAGAAGCACCTCGTCATTGGTCAGACTGGCGATCGGATGTCCTCAAAACGACAGAGCTCGATAGAAAGAAGCGCCAAACAAAAGATATCGAGCTAGGAAAAGAAGAGAGCGAGAGTGTCCCGAAAGTAGTCGCAGCGAAACAAGAAACTACCAAAGAACTACCTGGCGATTCTTTCATCCCACCTGGAAGTGTTTCGCCTGATTCCTTCGACAGTCGCTACAAGTCCCATTACAACAAGCAGCGGACTCCTAAGAAGAAGGAAACCCAGCCCCGTGAGTGCGAAATCTATGTTTCGAAAATTGCTCACCCAGCACGGCTTTCTTTCCCCTTTGCCAAAGCATATATATACATATATATACTAACTCCAAGGCATTCTAGATCAGCGATTACTCGATTTGGCAACATCATGCCTTCTGGAACAGCCCACATTACGGCGTTGTTGGAGCGTTGCCCTGGCCAACCCCAAATATTGTCATGATGCGACTCTTGAGATTTCCCGGCAAATTTCTGCGTATCTGGAGCTTCTCAAAGACTGCGCCAACGACCCATACCAATTCAGAGACGCTTTAGACCTTATATCCGTCAAATCCGAACTTGTAACCAGCATCATTCAATCGCATCAACCGCTACATGGATATCATCAAGATGTCAGGGAGAAATTCGACACTTCAGCAACTGATGGGGCCAACAGATTCGACCAGGTCTATTACGGCTCGCTCGGATCCAATCTTGAGGACAAGAGGTTATTTCTTCTCAGAGGCACTCCTATTGAACATCTCAAAGATGATGTGAGAAACTGGACAACAAGATATACCCGATCAATCTCCCCAAGGCCGCTACGCTCTTACATGACGTACCTACGCAACGTGTCAGATATCTTACTGGAGTGGACTTTCAGTGCAAGGAGGAAAAAGGAGCGAGATAAGATCTGTGTGAAACCGCTGAGCTGGACCTGTGTGAGTAAATACTCTATCTTGGGGACCGCAGATTCAAGCGAACTAACTACTTTTTCCGAGCCTACAGCCGCATTGCGGTCGCCGGGTATCTGACTTCTACTCTGAGAATCGTCAAGGGGCTCTGGATGAACTCAAAACGCTTCTTGCGGACTACTCTGAATTGCAATGGCGGGGCGATCTTTTCTCGGCCACGAGGGACAAGAACGAGAGGGAAGAAGACGCTGATATATTCTCCTCAACAACGACAAATGGCAGGTTCCGGGGCTTCTTCCAGATCTGGTCTGGACCAGCGATTCAAAACGGTCAAACCCCTCTTCCCAACCACGAAGAAAAGCAGGATACCAAGAATGATCCCGAGAAATGCACAGTCAGCAGGAGACGCTCAACTGAAACTACCAGGCCGAACCATAACTTCGTGCTTCTCTGTATTCCGTTTATGAAGTGGGGTACAAAGGCACATCAGCCAGATGTATGCGCCGTTGAATCCGACCAGTCTTTCTTCAATCTGCTGAAGACATCATACGACACATACCGCGCCAGAACGCGTTGGAGCAGGTTCAAGAAGGTGAAGGGCATTCATTTCGTTAAGGTAAGTCATTATAAGCTATTTTGAACATCCATCAAGGAACTAATGCTAGGTCACTGACTTCTCAGTTCGAGTTATTTCGTAATCAGCTTGCCAACGTTTGCAATTCTGCCTTCTCGCCGATCGGAGTGGACTACGAGTACGAGCAAGCCGATACCGAGCCCCCGATTGGTGCCAACCTCATGATGCATCTTTTTGAGAACCCTGATCATGCGGACATCTTTCCAGTCCTCTTCAAGAGAATACCGAAAAAGACAAGAGAGCGGCTCCAGCCGTGCCCGGTCAAGGGCAGCTCTCTTGGCTGGGGAGTCCAGTTCGAAGAAGCAATCAACAGCTTGTACGTTTTTGGTTTTGGATTCGTGGGGTTCCTAATTTCCCTGATTATATCTGTCGCATACACCATTGCTACGGGGGACATTCAAGGGGGGTTCGGGGTCGGGGCATTTGTGCTGGCGTTCACACTTTTCTGTGGCGGGACACTTCACTCGTACGTGGGATAGATACCACGAAGACTGTGGAGACCAGGTGAGGGACAACAAAAGCATGTATCAGATAAGGATACTTCAAGCTATACAATTACTAATATGCACACGAAATTTATGTTCAGGTCTACTTAATGAAGAGCAAGGGGGTGCCGCGGAAGAGAAAGCCGAAGAAGAGAGATCCGCGGAAGGAAGCCGCGGAACAGAAAATCTCTACCAGTGACGGCGGTATGTAAGTTTTGTATAGGTTGTGGAGTTGATCCATCGCTCAAAGCTGCCAGCCGTTCAAGACCTTGGTGTCATTGAAAGCAGTCAAATCCAGGTAGTGAGCCTCTCTCTCACCGCCCCGTCCAAAGTTCTCGGACGTGATGCCGAGCAGAGTGGCCGAGGTAGTAGAAGAAGTCAGGTTCGTCAACCCAGGGAAAGCAGCCTCGAGCATGTTGGAAATCTCCTCGGGGGTATAGAAGTCGGCGCCCTTGGCCTCGATGTTCTGCTGGAAAAAGGAGACGTAGTCGCGGGTGTGATCGATATCATTGGTGGCGGTGAAAGAGTCCGTGGACAGCGCGTGGCCTGGGATGACCATTTGGGGACGGAGACCGGAGATGAAGTCGAGCGTCGCGAGCCAGGACTGGGTGAGGGCCGGGGTGAGAAGATCGGCGAGCCAGGCGTGCATCTGGTGGCCGTAGACGACGTCGCCGGCGATCAGGGTCTTGGAGGAAGGGATCCAGAACATGGCCTCGTCGACCGTGTCGCCGCCGGCGGGCTTGAGAATCTCGATCGGGCAAGCTTCGTCGCCGGGGAGGGCGAAGAAGGAGAAGTTGTAGGGTGTCGGGATCGCGGGTTCGGAGGCGATGACTCCTTCGCCGTAGATGGCGGTCCAGTCCGCGGTCTGTTATGCGTCACGTCAGCGATGAGCTCTAGTTTTCTCCGGATTGTATGTTTTAGTAATTTACCTTATTGGCAGCCTCGTTGTTGATCCAGTAAGTAGCCTCGGGGATTGCGTAGTGCTTCGCCCCCGGGAAATGCTCCAGGAAGGCCTTCCCACTGAGATAGTGATCAGGGTGGTTGTGGGTGGTAAACGCAGCAACAAGGGGCTTGTCAGTGATGTTCTTCACCCATTCCGCCAGAGCAGTTGCCTGGGTCACCGCCATTGGCAAATCGATGATCGCAGCTGCTTGAGAACCGATGATGAGAGAGGACACCATATCCAGAGACAGGCCGTCGTTGATGTGGCTCTCGACCTCAAGACTGCAGCCGCAAGCCGCAGAAACTTGCTGGCAAAGTGCCCAAAGGGCGGCAAAAGTTGCGCTTTTCTTGAATATCATGGTATCAATTTCTTGTTTTTGAGCAGTGAAGACAAAGAGATGAATGCAGTTGAGGTGCTGATGTGCTGTGCTGTCCTGTACAACTCCTGTTCATTCGGGAGCATCAGGAGTATTTATTTGGCTGGATGTCCAAGTCGTTTTCTGGAACATACATCATCGCCGCGATCATCTTCGATAATATGCTTCCGAAAGACAAATTTACCACACCAGCCCGGGGTTCGTAGAGTTGTAGAGTCTGTACAGGCTTACTCTGAAGAAACGGAACCTTTTTGTTTCCGTAAAGCCAACTTGCCTCCGTGACAACAATGGGCAAATATGTCCGATGTGGAACCCCCCCGACTCAGAGTTTAAGCTTGTTAATGCGGTTCTTACTAACGAAGCCACTTGTATCGAGTGCCAAGTCCTCCACGAAATCTTGATAGTCGCCGGGAAAACATTTCTCTAATCCACATACGCAGATTTGGGCTTCCTTCGGTCATGCCTGTTCGGAGTCTTCGGCTGATCCCCACTAAGTTCTTTACAGCCTGTTATTTCCTGGGTAGGCAATCGTTCGCCGGAAGCATAATTTTCGTTCTCATGATGGAAGGGACGCCTCAGTACCCATTCTCATCATAATCGACTACTCCTGCTCTTTCTCCGAAAGGTAGCCTCACTCTTCCACAGGCGCGTAGAAGGCTCTTTCCACCAATAACAACGGCGTGGTGGCAGAGTGGTTATTGCGCAAGACTTGAAATCTTGTTCCCTCGGGAGCGTCTGTTCGAATCAGGCCCACGTCGATTTCTTTTTGTTTGTTCTTGTGTGCGGTTCTAGAAAGCATGGTAATGCCACCATGGGTAACGTAGCCGTAGGGCGGAAGCCATAGGGCGGATGAACTGGTCAACTGGAACTATGACGTTGCTCGCCGCGCGGGTCTCCTTTTCGGAAAGGAGAAGGCAGGTAGTTTTAGACAGGGATCCCAGGGTGTTCGCATTCGGGATCCTTATCTCAACGATGGGATTCTTTCCGCGGTTCGATCGTCCCATGACGTGCCAAGTCGGCATGACAAGGCGAGACATGAGTAATGACATTTGACTGAGCCGGGCCGGGCTGAGCTCACTGCGGCTGAAATTGCTCAGCTAGAAGCTGTGAGAAGCATGACCAGTCCCATCCGACTCCATCAGATAGACTCGGGGACCACTCGTCTCCTGGCATTGGCAAGCCTCCCATTGGATCGTATCCAAAATCTCCGCCGGAGACGATGTAATTGTGGTTAAACAGCGGCGCCGCCGCCATGTCAGGGGTGGGACCGGCGTCCTTAATCTGGCCCTCGCTCTGTCCGGTCCAGCTATCTGGTGTATTATGATTTACCTCGTTCCCTTGAGATGACCAAGAGTTTCTCTGAGACTCTGCTGCAGGAGGGATGGTTTCCGAAATGGGTTGAGCGGCTAGTCGACTGGGAGCCGGTGAGGATTGTTGAAGAATCCCGTCGATCTTCTGTAATAGGCTATTGAATAATCCATCCCCACGCAGCCGCGAATACACCTCCTTCATCGTCTCGGAAGCTGTTTGAACGAGCTGCCCAGCACATCTGTCAGTCTAGGCTACATAAGATAGTCGGGGAGGCCGGCTTACGTGAAAGTCCATCGCCGAGATTCGAGAATCCGGGTGGGTAACGATGTGCACTGACAAGGTAGCTAGGGCATGGAGCGCGACAAGAAGACTTGGGTACACTGAATTTGATTTCGAGTCGAGTGTCTCGACGAGTAGGCGCAGCATCTTCCTGGCGGCGTTGGCTGCAATCGACTGGCCGTTGCGTACAATGTAGTCCCAGGGTTTGCCTTTGGCAATGATATTGGCGCCGCTTGATATTGCCTCTTCGCTGATAAGAAGACTGTTTCTTGAGAGAATGACAAGTCTGCCATTGTGTTAGTGTGGGTGGTTAGAGTTTCTGTTTTGGGAATACAGCTTTAGGGGTAAACCTTACGCATTGTTGTAGTGCATCGAGATAAATGAGGCAAACGGACATATCCTAGACCCGATAAGAATATCCGAGGTTGGTCTTCAGAACGAGGTTAGTTCCTCAAGTTTCGTTTTCTTTGGGGAGTTGTGCTAGGACTCACCTGAGCTCATCAGGAACTGATTCGCCCCATCTCGTGAGCAGCAGCTGTGCCTCGCCGGTCGTCTGGACCTTCTCGGTGATGACAGCTTGCAGCGCCGGTCCTGCAACACCGTCTTCCTTTCTACTGACGATAACAGACTTCCTTCCAATCTCGCTGAGAATCCTCGCAAGGTCTACCGTGACGGCAAAAGCCTTGCCCCTCGACGACGTACCCGCTTCCGTGTACGTGTCGAGGTCCTGCACGTGAGGCGGGTAACAATCCTCATCGTCAATCGACGACAAGCGACCCATCTCGAACGCCAGGAACTTCTCGAACGCATATATACCCAGCCAGAAAATCCGGCGCTCCTCGTCGTCGAGCGCGCCCGGCTTTCTGTTCTGGCATTTACGACGACACGTGCGAGGCTTGTGCAGGCCCATACCCGTGGCCATGTTCACGCCGACAGTCAACGCGTTCCACGACCCGGCGGTGTCGTCGTAACAGTGCATACACAAAGCCAGGAGAACAATCGCTCGAACATTGTCGACGCTGTTGGTAATCACGAGGTGACCAAGTAACGTCTTGCAGTAATCCAGATACTCCTGAGGATCTACTACCGGGTCGAGGAGAGGTTCCGCGGCAAAGCCGATCGACCAGACGAGGTACAGCTGAGCGAGAAGGGCGATGCCTCGCCTCTCGGCAAACTCGACGGGATTCGACCCCAACGCCAGGTCGATGTCCTTTTGAAAACTATCGCGATGGAGCAAGGGGTAAAGCACATTCACGCCGTCAAAGAACCTGGCGGCTAACAAGCGCGCAGATCCCGCGGGCGGGAAACGACACGGCTCAGACGAGAGGAGGGTCCGTATACGGTGGGATGACGGGTTGCATGGCGGCAGACCCCTCCTATGCTGCAGCCCCAGCCGACGCGAAGCGAGATCGATCCAGTCGGCTAGGATCTCTACCGAGGTACTGTGGCGACTTGGTCGGACTACGGGTAACTTTCCTTGGAACTTGCCGTTACCGGCGGCTGGCTCTTCATCTTCTTGAGGAGGGGGAACATTAGGCGCGGAAGTCGAGCTGCGATGGCCCGGTGTAGGAACCGTCGACCTCCCCGAGTTGTTGTCGTCGCGGCTGATGCTGGCCGCGGATGGTGAGCTCTTATGGCCCGAAGCATCAGCAGCAGCAGCAGCGGCGGCCGCCGAGCTGACGCAGATCTCGGCCTCTCTAGCCGGAGGTGGAGACGCGTACGGGCCCGCCGACGCCGACGAGGACTGCGGCAGAGACGAGTTGGACGCCCTTGACATGCGGCGCTTAGTCTCGCGGCGCTGTACCTCGACGCCGGGACGGCGGCGGTCGGTGGTGACGCACTCGATCCCGGCGGCTATGCAGGCCCTGCAGGAGGGTTTCTGCTCGTCGCAGCGCGTCTTGCGGTTGCGGCAGTAGTTGCAGGCGAAATTGATACGTCTCCGCTTCGCCGGCTGGCCGTCCGGGCCTGAGTCGACGAAGGACTCTGCCGGAGTGGGTACGGGGTTGTCGTATGACGATGACATTGTTTCTTGTTTGAGGACCAGTTACAAGACCGGAGTCCTTGATGACTGACTGACTGGGAACTGGACTGATTGGAGCGAACGTGTCGTAATCTCGTCCCGACCCAGCGGCGGAGCTGGAGCTGGCTGTTCGGGAACGCGCGCAAGAGGCTGGGTTGGGGAGCATCGGCTGGAGCAAGCAGCAGCAGCAGCAGCAGTTGGAGATACCGAAGCGCGTTGTTAAGAGCGAAGTACACTTTTTGGCTCAGGTTCCGGAACGTTGGGCACGGCTCAGCAACAGGTTGGATATGCTGGGGAGCGATTCATGTGGACGCCAACCGACCGGCCCCTCATTCCGACGAGGGCCTTCCGATGGTGGGGGTACCCATGCAGATGCCGCCATGGCAGATCTTCACCGCATTACGCGTGTCGTGAGTGGTCAATCTTGGAAGTTCCCCAGAATATCCCCATGGGGTTTAATATGAATAAAGCCGTGGGGGAACGAACTTGTCCCATTCCCCTCCCCGCATATGCCGGCTTGTGAGTAAGGAGTATGGAGAGTCTCATAGTATCGGGATTTGATGGGTCTGAGCCGAGCCGATGAGCCAACCATGTTGGAGTGGATGCAGATTGGCAGCTTCGTGTCAATACGACAATGAGCCAAGGCTACAAGACGTCGACGAGATGAACTCGAGGGCCTTGATTTATGAGACTCTTTGCTGCGAGTTGACGAGAATAGACTTCCGGTTGAGGTGTATATAGACACAGACGTAGAACTCCATCCACCTCAGACATGTCCCTGACTCAGAAACCTCCGACCTCACCTCTAGGCCGAGGCTTTGTCGAAGCTTGCGATTATTCCTTTTGTTTATGCTATCAGTTAGGCAATTGCCAATTTGGCTGATTAAACATGCACGAGCCTACTAACACAAAAGATGACGAACCTCGTGTTGACACGGTTGAGTCGCCCATTCGGAAGGGCCATGACAAACAGGATGCACAAGCACATGGCACCGTCCAATTACTTCAAGGAGGATCTGTTGTGTTGATTCCGACTCCGAGTCCAGATCCTAAAGGTACGTGTTGTCCGTCGTTGCTAATCCTGAGTAAACTACTAACCAAAGACAATAGACCCTCTGAATCTCCCGACATGGCACAAATACCTCATCATCTTTGTCGTCGGCTCATACTCAGCCATCGCCGTCCTGGTGACTTCAGGACTAGGCGCCGTATTCCCCTCTGTCCTTAAAGAATACCCACCGGAAGAAGCAACCCGCGCAACGGACCTCCTCACCTACCCAACACTATTCATGGGCATCGGCAACCTCTTCTCGATGCCCCTCTGCGTGACCGTCGGCCGGCGCCCGGTGTTTCTCGCCTCGCTCGTCCTGATGGTCATATCCGGCCTCTGGTGCGCCTTCTCCGGCTCTCTGAGCAGCCACATCGCCGGGCGCAACTTTTACAGCATTGCTGCCGGCCAGAGCGAGGCGTTGGCGCCCTTCATCATCGAGGAGATCCACTTCCTCCACGAAAGGAGCGCGAAGTTGTCGTGGTTCATCGGCGTGCAGACCGTGGGCACCGCCGGCATGTTCGTCGCCACGGCGTACATCGTCCCGGCTTGGGGGATCAAGTGGTGGTACATCATCGTCACGCTCATCAACGTCGTCATCCTCGGCTTGGCGTTCTTCTTCGCCGTGGAGACCAAGTATGATAGACCCAAAGATGCCGATCGTAAGTTGATACATTAGTCGTCCGTCTCGAGGTTCCAGCATGCTGATGTGTGAATGTTGCAGGGGGCGCTGTTCATCTGAAGCTGGATGACGACGGCAACGTGGCCAAACAGGGCGACACCGAGATGGTCTTCCAGGTCACGACCCGCGAGAACCACGTTCTTCAGCCGGAGGTGTTTGGCGAGCGCACTTGGCGGTCGGATCTGCGGATCTTCCACTTCAAGCCGGAGTGGAGGCAGACGCTCGTTTTCTACAGAGAGACCTTTCAGTCGCTTTGCCTGCCCAACATCGTCTGGATGCTGCTTATCAACGGAACGTTTCTGGGCATCTACATCTACCAAGCGTCGACTTTCGCCACGATTCTCATGTCACCGCCGTATTCTTTCCAGTCGGAGTGGTTGGGATATGTTCAACTAGTCCAGGTGCTAGACTGTGTCATCATGGTTCCCCTCCTCGGCTACGGCTCTGATATGCTGGCTCGGACGAAGAGTACATTGAAGAACGGCGTTTTCCAGGTAAGAGTGGCTTCTTGGTTACGACCTTGACTTAGTATGAATGAGGACTGACCAAAACCTCTCACAGCCCGAATACCGACTGATCATCCTCAGCATCCCCATCGTCTCGGCCATCGTGGCATGCGTCTTCTACGGCCAGGCCGGCGCATTCCCCGAGCGATGGCACTGGATGACGATCGTAGCGCCTTACCACGTGGGCTACTTTGCCTTCCTGGGAGCCAACCTGATCGGCATCACCTACGCCATCGACAGCTTCCCGAGTAAAGCAGGTCCCCTTCTGCTGGTCATCTGTGCTGGCCGCGGCTTCATCTCGTTCGGACTGAGCTATTCCACCGTGCCATTGATCAATCTGACCGGGTACAATGGAGCGATGAACATCTTTGCGATTATATCGGGTGTGCTGGGTGCCATCACGATTCCGGTGTACTTTTTCGGAAGCCGGATCAGGATGTGGGCGACTAGAAAGTTGTGGCCTGAGATTGCTCAGTGATAGCGGTAACTTTTCAATGCGAAGGACATGAGAAATGATGTATTTCAAAGCGGTTGTAAGTCAATCTTGGTTGTAAGTCAATCTTGACACTAAATATTCCGAAAGAAGGGCGGGATTCGTGATTTCGCGTCCCATGCCATCATGTAGACATCAATTATCATGGAACCCTTCTCCTTGTGATGACTGGAGGTACGTGTAAGTCATTCGAAAAGCAATATGTTTCGCCTCTAACCCCCCGGACTCTTAAATTATTGAGCATCGAACTGCTTGGTATCACAACCACGACCAAGTGTGACACTTCCGGCTGCCGCAACGTGAGAAAAAGCGTCAATGGGGACTGTGAGGTGTAGGTACATCTCGAAATTTGCTTAATATGGTTGTAGTTGAAAGATTCTTATATAGCTAATTAGACGTTCGACTTACGAAAGGCGCGCTGAGCCATTGATAGGGAGCCCCCGGCATAAAACAATAAGATCACCATCATCATGCTTACCTGGCGAATGGCGGCTGGTGTTGAGGAGGGAGCATAGATTTATAGATGTTTACGGAGGGGTGTTGGACATAGTTGAAGAGAAGTGCAAGGTACGAGGACTTCAGCCAGTGATCAGTGAATTACAACTGTGATTCTCTACTCATCATGTGAGGCTACTGGCTGAGAATTCGGATTGGTTGACAAATGTATGGGCCACTTCACATTGAGGCGCGTGGGCGCGTTCATTAATTGAAGGGCACGCGAAATTGTCGCGCCAATCCCTGCACTCAGATCGACACTCACGAGCACTTATCCTCCATACTTCACTATGAGCAACTCACACTCACTTGAATCAAAAACAAAACTCATGCCAACCATCTGCCATCCAAAAATCAACCAGCACGCTCACTAATCTTTATATAATAAACCGAACCAAACTCCTCACGCCTGGAAAAGAGCCCATCATCGCAACCCCTCAAACCGCCGTCTTTATGTCCTTTACAACCCTCACGGATATCTGCTGCGACGCAGACCCCGACCCCTGCAGAGGCTGCCACAGAATCGTCCACACGCACGCGAACCCCTCCACGTTCCTCTGCGCCCGGCACGACTACAGGCTCCGCAGCAAGACCGCGTGGGCCGTGTCCTTCGGCGCCTCCACCAGCGCGTCCCTGATCGACTCCGTCCGAGCCGGGTGCGACGCCGACGAGGCCGAGCTCGCCAGCGCGACGCGCGCGCTGGGGGCCGCCAGGGCGCGGAAAGCCCGCGCCGAGGACGCCGTCGCGCATTCCGCGAACGTGCTGGTCGAGGCCAGGGCGCAGTGTGCGCAGGTGAAGCACGGGGTGGAGGCGGAGTACCGGAGGCTGTACGCGGCCGGCGCGGAGTATCTCGGGAAGTGGTTGCTGGAGAGGGGGGAGATCCCGAGAGAGAAGGCGGTCGAGGTGGAGGATAGGATCGGTCCTATGGTGGAGCTTTTGGAGAGACTGGATGAGGTTACGGGGGAGGTGAGGCGGACGGGTCTCATGAAGGGTTATCCCGACTTGGAGCAGAGCTACTCCTGTCGAATCAAGGACGAACACCCGCCACAGGAGACCGCGGCCGCTTCTGAGCCGCCGGCTGAGAGGAAGAGGAAGAGGACGAAGCGGACTAGCGACTCACGAGCACACCCATACCCTCCTCCGGAACAGAGACGCCGGACGACTGGAGAAATGGCCGTGAGGAGCGAGTCCGTGAAGAGCGAACCCATGGATGAGACCCTGGCTGCGATCGCACCTGCGCCTCAACATCCCACAAACACGCAACAACACATCAGCAACAGGACCGAGAGCTCGAACGCCCGTCCTCTGAGCCCCCTCTCCGCCGCGATGCTGGGAACGACGCCGCAGGAAAGGGCATGGAAGGCGCGGATACTGGCGGAGCGGAAAGCAACCCCGCTCACCGGACGAACCGTGCAGGAGATCGACAAGGCCTTGGACGATTGGAAGAAGAGGTGTGCGGGAAGAGTCTCGTTCTTGACGACCAAGACGTGGCACGATCTGCGCAATGAGCGGGCCATATTATTGGGCCAGCTTTGACGCGCTTTTGGTGTTGGGTACGGATGGGGATGGCCGGAGCGAGGTGGTTTTTAACATAATTTCAAGCATGCTCTCACACTGGATTGTATTCTACGCGATAATCTGGTATTCGGAACATAACTACATCATCCACCATCAAACAAAACCACACATTCCAGCCCTCCTACGCCTCAATCGGCGCCCCCTGAATATACGGAATCCCGGTCAACCTGTACCCCCTCTCCGTCAACCTCGGCGCGCTCCTCGGCTTGCCCGTGTTATACGGACACGGCTCCCCGCCCCTCTTCACGGGAATCCCACCGACGTGCATCGCGTTCGGCCAGTGCGTCGTGCTCTGCAGGTTATCGAAAGCCCCCTTCTTCCTGACCAGGTCCTCCTGGCTCGCCTCCGCGACCGGCATGTAACACGTGTACACGCAGAACCGCGGGCCCTCGCCCTCCGGGCTAAGGTTGTAATGCGGCGTCCGGCTGTCCCACAGCAACAGGTCCCCGGGCTCCGCGTCGATCTTGACCCACTCGCACCCCTTCTCCGCCAGCCACTTCATCCCGGCCTCGGTAAACCCGTACCACTCCTTCGTCCACGCCCAGATGCGGTCCGGCTCGTCGCGGAACGCCTCGTGGAACTCCTCGCTGAGGAGGTGGGCCCCCTTGCAGACGATGAGCCCGCCGTCGCGGGGCCCGTTGGGGAGGATGTTGACCAGCCCCTGGAGGCAGCGGAAGCCGGGCTTCTCGGGGTCCTGGTCCTGGTGGGGCCAGGGCTTGTTGGGGGCGACGTCGGGCCGGTTGGGGAAGGCCATGTTGACGGCGTCGAAGGAGACGATGAGGTCGGGGGTGTCGTAGACGGTCTCGAAGGCGGAGACGACGCCGGGCTCCTGGCGGACGGACCAGGTGAAGGACTCGTGGGCGATGCCGTAGCCGAGGCACATGCCCTTCTCGGTGATGATGGGGAGGTTGGATTCTTTGACGGTGCTGGGGTCGTTGCGGTCGAAGCCGAGGCCGCCGGCGCTGTTTTTGGCGGTGGTTAGTCGGAAACCGGATTCACGGGATTGCGGGAGGTAGGAAGGGACTTACAAGTTTTCGAGGTAGGACATCATCTCGTCGCCGTACTTGTCCGCTCTCTCGCGGGGGATGGCGCCCTTGACGACGACGTAGCCGTCGCGGAGGAGGTCATCGCGGAAGTCGCCGTACGTGACGCCCTCCTTGGAGAAGAGCTTGTTAGGGCCGGCGGGCTTCGGGACCAGAGGCGCGGCGGCCGCCGCCGTCTCTTGTTTCTTGCTGGCCGGGACCGTGATGGTCGCCGAGGCGGAGTTGTAGTCTGTGGCGATGACCATTGTGATCGAATTTCAACAGGAGACTCTTGCTCTGGTTCGTTCACTTGTGGTGAAGATGACTCGGTGGTGGCATGATTCAGGGCATTCGAAGAAGGTTTCGAGATCTGTTTATACTTGACATCAACCCATCTGAGAAGTTCGCCATCTCAGCCTCGATCCACGAGTCTGGAATGTCTTTCGTAATCCCGACGAGGCTTCTTCGTACACAGTGAGAACTATTCCGAGGAAACGTTTCGGGCCATTTAGCCCCAAAGTCGTCTTTTTGCCTCTTCGGCCCGGGACGGTATGAGTGGGGGACAGACCTGTGGTGGGAGTTGACGTTTCGCACCTATGTTTCGGTTCGGGAAATGGGCCGGCTTGGTGTTGTTCGGCTCGGGAGTTGGTGGGTCCTCCGGCTCCTCTCCCCCGGGGTCGAACTAACATCATGCATCGATATTATCGAAATCGGCAATCTCTCCCGGAACTCCATCGCGGGGAAGATTCGCGGCTTCTCGATGTTGGTGACGAAACTTGCGGATGGCATTTGGTCTCTTAAATGAAGTCAGCTGTCACGATGTTTCCTCCCAGCTTCCTTCTGCGTGCCGTGTACTTCACAACAACCATCATACCTTCGAAGCCAGTCATCTGAGGACACAGTGAAGGGAAATTCGAAAAGAACCACTTCACGATGACGTCCACATCCTTCCGCGGGGTCTCGGTCCCAATCGAGCCCCTCAGCGCCCCGGTACACAGTCACGGCTACACCGGCCTCGACCCTCGCTCCGAGACCCTCCCCAAGGGCTGGAAATACCCTCACCCGGACGCCCGCCCTCTCCCCTGCGACATCCGCGTCGACCACGACGTGGCCCTCAAGATGCGCGACGGCGCGACCCTCTACGCCGACATCCTGCGGCCCGCGACCTCCGAGAGGGTGCCGGCCCTGATCTGCTGGTCGCCCTTCGGCAAGACGTTCAACGGCATCATGTCGCTGGGCTACATGACGCCGTGGAACCTCGGGATACCCGCCGGCACGCTCTCGGGCCTCGAGAAGTTCGAGGCCCCGGACCCGGCGGACTGGGTGCCGCGCGGCTACGCCGTCGTCAACGTCGACACGCGCGGGGCGTACGACAGCGAGGGCACGATGGTGATCATGGGCACGCGGGAGGCCGAGGACGGGTACGACACGATCGAGGCGGTGGCCGGGATGGGCTGGTGCACGGGCAAGGTCGGGCTGGCGGGGAACTCGCACCTGGCGATCGCGCAGTGGTTCATCGCCGCGCTGCGGCCGCCGAGCCTCGCCGCCATCGCGCCGTGGGAGGGGTGCGGGGACCTCTACCGCGAGCAGTTCGCGCGGGGGGGCATCTACGCCGGGGACCTGTTCGATCAGCTGATCGTGAAGCACATGCTCAAGGGCCGCCACGGGCTCGAGAGCTTCAGGGAGATGTACGAGAAGCACCCGCTCGCGAACGCGTGGTGGAACGACAAGAGGCCTGATATGACGAAGATCAACGTGCCTACGTATATCACGGGGACGTGGACGAACACGATGCACGGGATGGGGGCGATCAGGGCGTGGTTGGAGGTGCAGTCGGAGGAGAAGTGGTTGAGGTGGCACCCGTGGCAGGAGTGGTTTGACCTCTGGGGCAACCCGCAGGCCAAGGAGGAGTTGTTTGACTTCTTTGACTTTTACCTGAAGGGGGTGAAGAATGGGTGGGAGAAGACGCCGAAGATTCGGATGGCGCTCTTGAGGTTTGGGAACAAGGTGCCGCAGGCGATTGAGAACATCGTCGAGGAGGAGTTCCCGCCGAAGAGGACGGAGTACAAGCAGTTCTACCTCGGGAGCGGGGAGGAGCTCGTACCCGGCGCGGCGCCGGCGGAGACCCAAGACGTCGGGTATGATTCAACGTCTTCGGAGAGCGTGGGATTCACGTACACGTTCACGGAGACGACGCGGCTCATGGGATTGCCGAAAGCGGTGCTGTACATGTCCTGCGCGGATCACGACGACATGGACGTGTACGTCATGATCCAGAAGCTGGACCGCGAGGGGAAGCAGATGAAGAACCTCAACATCCCGTGGAAGGGAATCCCCGTCAAGACGTTTGAGGAGTTCTCGCCGGAGCAGGAGACGGAGGTTGTGCTGTACAAAGGCCCCGTCGGGATCCTGCGCGCGTCGCACCGGGCGATTGACGAGGCGAAGAGCATGCATCCGCACTGGCCGTACCATCCGCATGAAAAGGAGGAGAAAATCACGCCTGGCGAGGTTGCGAGGCTGGACATCGGCATCTGGGCTACCGGTATCGAGTTTGAAGAAGGGGAGAGCGTGAGGATCGTTGTTAGTGGGAGGAGCTTTGCGGTGAATAATTTCGGGGCCGATCATGGGTTGAATCGGGGAAGGCATGTGGTGCATCTGGGAGGGAAGCACGCCAGCCATGTAATTCTTCCGTTTGTGTAGACGCCGATGTAGTTGTCGATATCCAATCCCGAATCCTTAAGGTTTGTATTCAAGTCGATCTCGTAATCTTTGTGTGCTGTTCGACCAGACGATAGAATAACGATGGTGTACTGCGTCTGCATGAATATGAGTGATGACGCTTGGGCCAGGCGTTCAATGCCGAATTCCATGATCATGGATGAGGGGAACGGCAAGGACTGACGATATCCCTGACGAAAGTTCAGTGCTTGCATGAGATGGTCTGCTATGCCGCAACGAGTCCCCCTCCTCAGCTAGTCAGCCCCGTTGATACCGACAGACATGGCTCATTCAGCAAGGACACCGAATTGCTTCTCTCGAAGTGAACTGTCTAAGCTCCTACATATGGTGAATCAAATACCCTCAGAATGGCACGACGTCGCGTCCGCGTCCACCGCGTACCCTTGCAGGAGGGCTGAGTCGCATTTGCAGGGATATGAGGTGTCTGGTCGCGTGGCGCTTCAAATTGAGTGCATTTGCACCCCGGAGGAGGGGAATCTGCCGGCGTTTCGACCGGGCAAAATTCCCCCCGCCTGATGACGTTGCTGAGAATAAGTTGGCGATGGTCCTGACGCGAGGGTGTACCTGCGTAAGCGAATGCAGTGCTATCCGAGGAACGAACTGTCCAACATCTCGAAATTGCTGAAGACGAGGCAGCCACGGAACACCGCAGGAAGCCCTCAACCGGCGGTGCATGCGATTGCGCTGGACATATCGCGGGCCGCCTCCACGGCGTCAGCCATACTAGACGATGGTGATCCGACGGGTGCGCCGGCCTCTTGTCTTAATTGTGGTCACACGACATCCGAGTCATGTTGAAACAGGACGTTGCACGTAGGCTGAACTCAATCAAACAATTTCTCGACCCGATTGATTGCGAGGAGGTTGGGGTCGGCGTATCGAGAGCCGATTCTTGCTTAAGTCGAAAGTGTTCCTTCGAAAGGCAGAGCGCTGAGAGCATGTTGGGCGGCACACGGCTCCAACGGAACGTTAACAAGATCCTAGGAATGCCATCTGGAGGCATTGACGCCGGCAATGGCGGGGAACCGGAGCTATCTTGGAATAGCGGCCGATGTGCGTTTGGCAAAAGGGGCTGGGATCGAATTCCATCATATCTCCAAGGCTTTGACCGGCCACAACTTCGTCCTCGTACCAGCTTGTGGTTCAGAGCAAGACAGTCTCGGTGGCCCCCGCACAATCAGAGACAGAACGGGTGGCTTGGGAACTTGGAAGTCGTGCCTCTTGATCGGTCAAGACGCCGGTCGGGCTGCGATGAGACGGAGTCGAGGGTTCGGCGGCGCAACATTGAGGCGGTTCGGATAAGCAGCTAAGAGCCGGCGAGGTGTGACGGCGTTGAGTAAAAAGCCAAAAGCCGGCGGGCTCGAAATTGGCAAAATCGATATGCCATCGAATTGCCCGTCAGTAGCCTCGATTGGGCGAGGACGGTGGCCGAAATCAGGTACCAATGTGACCTCCTTCGGGTTGTGGCAGCCGCATGATTTGCGCTATGGCGGTGATGGAAGGGAAAAGACGGCTGCTATCCGTAGAACTGGAGGCTTCTGGTGTCGTTTGTGACAGTAGGTTCTCGTAGTACGGACGTAGGATGCGACGTGTTCGTACAACGTTTGCTTCTTTCCTGGAACATGTCTTCAACGCCAGCCTTTTCCCGTGAGTACGAGGCCGGTCGAGCAAGACCTTCCTGGCCATTACTTCCAGGTTGACTCTGAAGGGAACAAAAGTCGACCCCTTTTTCGGGTGTGATGACGGCGCCCCTGAAAAGTGAAAGGTGCGCGGCAGAGTTGGGCTGCAGCCGAGACCGGGGCATGCCTTGTTTCCGTCACACTGGAACGGTCTCCCATTGGGCGTGCTCTGAGGGCGAGATGCAGGAGGATGCAGGAGAAAAGAAGGAAAAGCAAGGATGATAGCTCGGAGCAATTGGCCGTCACCTTTTTTGGTGTGGTGAAAAATTGGATGACTGCATAATCCCTGACTTGCATAAGTGGGATGGATTGTTTTGTGCAGAGAGAGGTACCTACCTGAAGAAGAGGAGCTTGGACGTGGTACTAGCTGTTAGCGCAAAAGGCAAGAAAATGCCCGAGCTCCTAGCGAGCCGGTAGCTTCTCTTTTAAGCTTCCACGGTCGATATTTTCGGATTTGGACTTGTCCATCCGCATTTCTGACCACAATGCAGGATTGATGGTCGTGGGTGGAATGAGAATGGGGTGCAGAAGGTCATAGCAAAGGGCCACCTGAGGGGCCGAAGGATCTGACAGCTGGACCCTGGCGCCGACGGGCCGGTATGAGAGATGGGATGAGGGGTCCAGGGAATGTTTGTGTGCAGCTCCGGGAAGCTTGACACTGACTTCATGGCATCAAGAAGACGAATGCGAGACTGAGAAGAATACCAACATAGGAATTCAGCTTCATCGCTGCATCTCTGTAATTACTAGTAGAGGACGGGACCGATCTCTTACCAAGAAGCCACCCGCTAAAGAGGGGGACTAGCGACTGACGGGTGTAAGCCGGCGGCACTAACAGCGTCGACCTCAAGCCGGCAATCTCCTCTGGTCTGTTGTTCCTGACTTTTGATGGTGTTTTGGGCTTGCCTTGATATTCGTACCTGACGAGGCGCTTTTAAGACCAACCAAGAGAGGAAAAGAAGGAAAATGGAAATGAAGGGAAACTGCAATTACCCTTTTCTTCTTCGATGCTCTTTCTCTTTCTCAGCCCTGCCTGAAGGCTCCTTCCTTCACCAGAGCAGCCTGGCTCAGACCTTCCTTGCTTGATTCTTATTCACTTTTGTCATTTTCACTCGGATTTTAATTCGTCACAATTCCAACATTCTTTCCCTTGAACAGAGAATTTTCTTCTTCTGCTTGAATCCTTCCTTCAAACCAACACCAACACCAACAACACCACCCCTGGATCACACTATCCACTCCGCGTCCAGGTCCCGACATCCCCCACCGCGATCCTTGCCTCCTGCCCACTCGCAGTGACAGTCTCCCTTCCTGGCCGGGCTGACCTCCGCGTCGCATCGCATTCGAAGCTCATCTCGACACAGTCATTGGCTGGCCGGCTTCAACATCGCCAGGCTTCAGACTCAGACTCATGGCCTGCGGCTTCTCCTCCTTGCGACGACCCCTGCAACTTCCCTGCGCCTGCGCCTACCCGCACCCTCGTCACTTTTGTCTCGCTGCATGAGACGTCCCGTCGCGTCGTGTGCCCTCTTGACTCTTGACTCTCTTTCTCTCTTTCTTTCCTTCCGACTGGCGACCGAAAGAAATGTGTTTCTTGCTCCTCCGTCATCCTCGTCGCCCGCTTGCTCCCCTCCCGCCAGTCGCGCTCGCCAATATCGCTGCCAATGCCTCTTCGAAGCTGACCGTCGCCGCGCTCTTCTAACGAACCCTCTCCTTCCGATCGCATTTCTCGACTTCAATTGGTACCACAGCCCTGTCGACCATCCACCACTCGCCGTCCGATCTCCCAGGGTCCTAGGGTCTTTTCGAAGCGAAACCCAGCCTTTGACGGAGTCAATCACGAGAACGCCCCGTCAAACTCATCGTTTCTTAGACGGCGCCGACGACGTTATTGCTTATCGCAGCAACATCTACATCAATACTGGCAGAACCGACACCGACGCTGACGACGAGACCACCACTCGAAGTCCGACATCTCAGCGTTTCACCGTTCATCTCTGCAATTTAAGATACCCAGCATTCTTTTTCTTCCAGCCTCCTCCGCCAGTTGGCTCGACTTCGCTTCGACATCCGAGACATTCCACCATCACCGCCGCCGTCAATTGAGACATTCCTGTGCTGCCACCGCCGAAAACTCGTGGCAGGATCTGAGGATACACCCAACGACGCGGCCCAACGCTACCCCCAACTGCCGATCCAACGCCCTGAAAAAGACCCGATCCTGGAACTCGAACCTACTTTTCTCGACACCCGTCCATGCCGAACCGTTCGACGTAACCCAGTTCTCGTGTTTAAACGGCTCCTGCTCCCAAGTTGCGCGCAAAACTTCAGCTTCGCACTTGCGGCACGCCCACCACATGCCGCAATTCGCAGGTAGTTGAACGCTACAGAAACCAGGTTCTGGCCTGCTCTCCCGCAATAGCAGCCACCACTATACCTTCAAAGCGCACCCACCACAACGACTATCAGGTCAAATTCAAAGGGTATATCGACAAGGATTGTGAAAAGAGCCTTAACTCTGCCGCGTTTTCGTCTTTTTTTCTCTGCACTGTAGTCAGGGATTGGTCCCCTTTCTCAACACCATCGAACGTCCTCTCGCCAAGCTACGCTAGCAACACGCAGCTGCCATCTGCGCTTCCGCACCCCAGCAGGCATCATCCCCATCGCCAGGACTGACTATTGACCAATTCGGGCTGTAACCACCACAATTCGACTGCCGGTTCGATCCTTCGTCCAAAGAGCCGTCTGTTCAGGGCGGCCGGTGCTATTGTGGCAGCATTGGCCTGGTCGGATCGCCAGCTTGGTTTCGTCGTTGCTTTTCCGCCAACAACATGGAAGGTCGGGCACAATCACGCGATCGGGAGAGACCGCATCCTTCTCCCAACTTCCTTCGCACATCCTCGAGATCGAGCACAAGTACCAGCGCGACCCGAGTGACCCCCAGAAGCGCCAACAGCTCGACTTCACACCTCGTATCCTCCCCGCGTTCATCGAGCGGCCACCCTTCCCATAGATATCACCACGCTTCATGCGCCCCGTCCACCACTTCCAGGCCTGCTTCAGTATTGTCCAGAGACATAGCCTCAGAATCCGGCAGGCAAAGCGCGGCGTCTAGCTATCTGCAGGAGAAGCTCCAAAAGAGCAGGGAAGAGGCAGAGCGATTGGCTGCCATACAGTCAACACCCAAAATGAGTCCCTCAACGGAGTTCCCTCCAAGAAGCCAGACCTCTTCCACGAAACGTGGTTCTGTCGATGGCCTTCGGCCCATGTCAAGCGGAACTAGCGACTCGGCGAAGAAGAGGGGAATGGGGCTGAAGGAGATGGAAGCCGTAAGTGTCCTTTGCGCCATGTTGTAGTATGTTGCTGACATCGATCGTCTTAGTCTGTCTCCACTTTGCACAAGCAAAACTTCGATCTCAAGCTCGAGCTGTTCCACCGACGCGAAAGACAGAGCGTTCTCGAAGAACGCATCGAGGCACTCGAAACGGAAAAGGCACAAATAGACAATGTGAACGATAAGCTTCTGGACGAGCTGGACAAAAGAGACAAGGCAGTACAGGAAGCGGTCCAGATGATCGTCGCTCTGGAGGCGCAAGTTGAGACCATGTTGAAAGAGCGAGAAATGGTGCGGCAAGTCGACGCAGCTGCATACTCCCCGGCGAGCGAGCCTGAATCGAGGCTTAATGGACCTACTCCCAAGCCCAAGATGGCGGATCTGGCCCGACTTGAGGAGGACGCGAATACGCTCACTCGCATGCCAAGTTTCATTTCGGATCGTACCGAGAACACCGAGAACTTGCGAAGGGTATATCTCAACTCTCACGGCAGTCCTCTCAGCTTGCCTAGGATCAGGACTGAGGACACGGATGACTACGAAAACCCTCGGATTGACACTTTGGTGAGCCCTAGCCTCAGTGTCCTCAGCGAGAGTTCTTTTATCAGCGTGTACGGAGAGAGGGATCAGGATCAGACCATCGTAGCGGACGATGCGTCCATGATGGATGGCGCCTCTCCGCACTCCCGACCGCGCAAGCTCTCCATGGGCAGTGACAACGTTGAGCCGCAGAAGCCCATAGTTGCGGCACCATTGAGGCCTGACAGACCTAGTCGTGCTAGCTCAATCACTCGCACGACAGGTCCCGGTCAGTTCCAGTCGATTCAGGATATCATTGATCAGACATCGCCTCTCCAGAAGCTGGCGCGGCTTGACCGTTCATACCTCGACAGGTCGCCAACACAGGAACATCTCTCATTCGCTAAAAGGGGGCAAACGCATCAATATGTCAAAGACGCGAAACAGGGGACTCTACGTAGGGTCGTGACTGATGGGCCGGTGACCAGATCTTCCGACCAGGCTTTTCCTCCGACTCCCGATACCATCTCAACATCAACTCTTCGAAGGTTCAACAACTCCGACGACAACATTGACCGCAATCGCAACGTGTCAGGACAGAAAAGTCAACCGTCTGTCTCGGAAAGAAGGTCTGATGAGGCAGAGCACACGAGAGGCGCTCCGGCTCTCCAGCAGCCTTTGGTTTCCGCCTTTGGTAACGGACCAATCAGTAGCGCCTTCGACACACGGCCACCCTTGATTCCTCGCCCTAGGTCGGCAGACGAGAGCACGATATCTCATCACAGAGAGCCTGACTGGGGATCTGAGACTGAGTCAGTACACTCGCTAGACTCCAGCCTCGATATTTGGCTGCAGCAAGGCAAGGACCCCAAGGGCTTTGAACAGAGCAGAAGCAATTCTCCAGATCTCTTCAACTTCCCTCCATCAGGTGCTGGATGGGCACCTGGCATGTTTGAGTCAGTTGCGGCCCCGTTTGGCCTCTCTCAGCCAGTGATCAATCCTGTCGATCTCATGGCAGCGCAAGAAGCCTTGTTCCCAGATGCGGTCCACCCCCCGCCAGCTCCTAACAGGAGATCCAGTCTGGGTGCCAAGACCGGGCCAACATCTCGACACTCTCCTATCCACGGGAAGCTGCGTAAGGACCCATCCCGCAGTAGTTCGAGACAGAGCAGTGTAGATGCACACATGCTTCAATTGGCAGACGCGGTAGCTCGGGCTTCACCCATGGAGTCAAAGTCCGTGTCACGTTCGAAGGACAGCCACTACCCTCCTCCCTCCGGGGCAGCTCCTCGCGGCCACCGATTGAATTTCTTTCGGAGATCTATCGGTGGCGGCCCCACGGCAGCTCTCCCAGAGCTATCACCACCCGCTGAAGAGACAGGGCACGCAACGAATCCTGCTCCGATGGGCATGCCGTCCTGGGGGCAACGAGGCAACATGATAGACGAGGATAGAGCCAGCGCAACACCGCCTCCCATCATGCGAAACCCTCGGCCTCATCGTGCTGTCAGCGTGGACCATGGCGCACCGGTAGTTGACCGCCCTCCGATGACTCCAACAACACACGTCGATCATCGTGCGTCTCTCACTCCTGTCCCTAAGGGAACATCTTCTTGTGAGACGACGCCTAGAAGCGCTAGCGCCAGCGGAGGCGCGCCTTTAAACAAACGCAAATGGCTCCCGGGATTCGCCCGGACTAGCAGTCTTAGAAATCGTGCTGGCTGAGGAGGCCGGGCGTTAGATCCAGGCGCGTTGAACAACAGCCCTCGCCAAAGTTGCCGCATCCTGAAGAGGAATGCACATGAGCCCGACGAGGCTCCGAACTGGGTGAAATGGCCCAGTATACCATATCTAACCTCTGCCATGGGCACTCCATGATGAATAAAACTACGTAGACAGGGCGCAGTTGGGTGCCGCCAGCAAAAGCTTTTGATACTCTCAGGGCAGCCAGCGATGGTTTAGGCAGGAGTTGATGAGCATGAGTAGACGGAGTAGATGGAGTAAATGGTTCGATGGTCGTTCTCATCGGGCGCGTAGAGACGTATGGCACGGCTTTCGCGATTCTGAGCGAGCGTGCTCCCGTAGCGAACGGGCTTCATACTTAACGAACCAGTCATGGGTAGATGATAATAGGACTCAAAGATATCCCTTATGAATCTTCCGCCTGTAAGATGTATGTCTTGATGTCTGCGAGTGTCCCACGTTAGTCAGAACCATCGGTGTATCGGTAGCTCACCGGACGGGTGCTGGTATCCGAGCTGCACGGGTGAATGGTCGCTCGCCGGATATCCCCCCGAGCTGAGTTCATCTTCCACAACTGATCAGTTCTTAGCTGGTTCCATCCTGTTTTCGAAATTGCTGAAACTCGAAATTTCTGACGAATTGGCGTGCCTGGAGTTGTTGGTCTCAACACGACCAACAGAACCCAATCAACAGCTTTCCCGCAGCTGACAAACGGTTTTCTTTTCGACTTCATTTATGTTAGTCCATTCATTTATGTTAGTCCAACAGCGAGGAAACGGAAGCGATGCCCCTCCTCTCAATGATCGGCCGTATGGCATAGATGGTCTTGTCGCCGACGAATTAGCACCCCAGGCAACAACACCATGACCAGAATAAACATGCCAAGCAATCCAACAATCGAAAAGAACAACACTCTCCCCGCTGGCATGGCCATGTCATCACGCAGGCAGCAGCAAACATCACCCGCGTGACCGACCTGTTTCCCATGACCTCCCAAAACCTCAATCTCGAAGCTCTAACTCCCAGACTCCCACCAAGCCCCATTCCCCTCAATCCAAGAACCAAATCATCAACCTGTCCACCTGCACCATGCACGGCGACGAAGACACCTGCCCCGCAAGACGCTTCTACAAAGCCCCCCTCCCGCCCGAGACGCACGTGGGGTATCCTTCAACGGGAGGGGTGTGGGTTGTGAGGTTCTCGCGGGACGAGGGGTGGTTCGACGGGTTTGGACGGCGGGACGGGCGGAGGCGGACGTGGGCGAGGGAGCCGGAGGGGTGGAGGCTCAGGATGGGCATGGTGCTTGATATGGATGAGAAGTGTGGGGTGATTGAGATGTTTGGCGGGGTGTTTTATGAGGACGTCGAGGGGGCGGGCGTGGGGGAGGTGCTGGCGAGGAGTTTGGTGGAGAGGAGGCGGATGTTTGAGAGGTATGGGGAGATGTTGGGGAGGATGGACGATGGGGAGTATGTGAGGACGTGGATGATGGGTTCGGGGGGGCGGGAGGAGCATCCGGAGAGTGAGGATGAGTACTTTTGGGATGATGAGGCTGAGAGGACTGGGGATGGTCGTGGTAAGGGATGTGTGGTCTCATAGTGGAGGCACCAGATGAGATGAAGAGAGACCTGAGCGATTCTAGGCTCCGTATTTCCCTACCGACAACGTCAAGAAGAGTTCCATGGTGCTCTTCTATAACTAATGGATATAAGTCATAAAAGATATGTTTTGCATATATGTGAGAGTCCTACTTGACCGGCTAAGACGGCCGTCGGCGAATCGGCACCTTACGGGACCGGGTCGCCGGTAACCGAACTTTAACCCCGGGCCGCACCGATAAATTGTGGAGCATCGTAAATCGGCTGTCCCCTGCATTAGCTGACTTCAGCGTCGCTATTCTCCCACAACCACCACTGCAAATGGTGCAATTGCTTGAATCTTTGATCATTTGAATCCGCAGCCCGAAATACTTGGTGTTGTTTTTGCCGCCTCCTTAAGGGCTTCGATGACGGCGCGCGTGACCTCACAGCGGGACGCCGCAGCGTCGCCGCCGACGACCGCGAACCTGAAGCTCTCGCCGTTCCTCCGCCCGATCAAAGTTCAGCCCGCCAGTTCCAAGGACGCATCTGACGTCGCCGCGGCATCGAAGAGGAAGGAAAATGACCCTCCGAGCCCGTTCGCGCTCATACCGCCCGCAGCGTTCAGCCTCCTCGCCCAGCTATCCCTCCTCGCCACCCTCTTCCTTCCGCGCGCCCTCTCAGACTCCGCATCTCGATACGTACCGCCCGGAGCGAGCTGGGATCCGCAGTACCATGCTCTCACCACCTTCCTCGGAGGCTCAGGGGCGTACGCGAGGGGTTTCGGGATCGTGCTGTTCGCGATCCTGACGAACCACGTCCGTCGGACGTTCTGGCCAGGGAGCGTGGTGGGCGGGTTCGGGGGGCCGATCGGGATGCTGAAGCTCGCGGCGGGGAGTCCGGAGGTGTTTCTGAGGGAGGAGTTCGAGATGGGGAGGTGGTCGACGGGGTGGTGGTGGAAGGTTGTGGGGGATTTGGGGGGGTTGGGAGCGGGGGGTGAGTTGGTGAGGAGGGTTCGGTCGAGGACGGGGACGGGGGCTGGGAGGGACATGAAGGGGACGACGGTCGCGGCTGTTGTGGTGCTTGTGTGGGCGCTGGGCGCGGCGGAGTATGTCCACGCCAGGATCGCGCATGTTGTTGCGCTTGGGATCGCGTATTGGAGGTTAGTGGGCGGCGGGGAGGATGGGAGGGAGGCGTTGTGGAGGGTTTTCGCGCCTCGTGAGGATGGGGGGAGGGAGGGCGAGTTGTGGAGGAGGTGTGTGTTGGGATTTTGGGGGAATGAGGAGGTTTTCTCCATACTTGCGTTTCATGCTGAGGTCGTGGGATACTGTGTTTTCGGTCTTGTACCGTTGTTTTGGCTGGCGGTGCGAGAGGCGTTTGGACTTGGGAAGAGGGGAGGGGGGTGGAGGCCTGGGTTGGCGGTTGTGATGGTTGGTTGGGCTTGGGGGACGGGATATGTGGCGAGGTACTCGAATAAGTACTACATCGGGTTGCAGATGTATGAGATGGTGCTTGTGGCGTGGTGGGTTGGTGCTGCGGTGGTTGTATTTGGGTTGGCTTGGGTTAGGAGAGTCATTGGGAGGTTGAGGAAGGGGGAAGTGGGAAGATGAAGTAGTAGTTGTGATGATGTATATAAGGGGACAATGATCGAGTCCAGTATGTGTGGACGACAAGATCGATCTCTCGTTCAAAATGCCAATCAGACCAGCTTGCACTCTGGCCAGACCGGACGGGCAACGCCGACCTCTGGGGTAAATGCAAAATGGTGCATGTGACTTTCATGACACCATCTGAAAGCAAGCGTGGTTCGCTGCTTGTCTCTCATCTGTGTTGTTGTTTTGGAAGTATTCGTGATTAGATATTGAGAATACTGTCTTCGCATTTGCTTTCGCAAATGCGTCAATATCGGCATTATATTGGAAGTCAATGGGGTCGGGTATGTGAATTGAGAGACATTCTGCGTCGCAATACGGTATACACCGCAATTGAATGCAAATTGTTTACCAAGCCCCCTGATTGCTGGTTCTAGGAGACTTCCATTACAAGAGCATTTTATATTCCCTTGGAGGCGTAGCTAGTTCCAGTCATCATTACATGCATGGGTAGGCTCACGTACTTTCTTAATTGAACAATTCAAGCCGAGAACCACAAATCATCTTTACTGAAGTCAACAACAGTTGAGATTGCGAGTATAATTTGTATAGCTTTAATACTTCGCATTGAGACTGATTAAAGGACTCATAAACCCTTATCGCAACCTCACACTTTGCTCCCTGTGCTCTTCCTTAGAATACCATTCGCCAGACATCATACCATCAACGTATGCTTCTCCTAGAAATCTACAAGTATGTGAGCCCATTTGCGTGTTCTCACTAGTCGCATCTCCATCAACCGCTGAGAATATAAATGGGGTCTGCCCGCCTCTGATGAGCCATACATTGCACCCGGGCTGGATATCCAACGAGCCAACTCCAATGTAGCCCTTTTCCGTGACAAAGAAAGCTCTGTGATGCAACATGTGCTGAATAGAAAAGAGCAATTGTTGATCATGAGACTCTTCGCCTTTGATGAACCTATCAGCGTTGGCCAAATCTTCCGCTCTGGCTCTTCTCGGTTCATCTTTGTCTTCAAATATCAAGTCTCCTATCGCAGTTCTTGCGAATGCTTGCGACCATGAACCGCCACCAACATACCTCGAAGAGCCTCTGGATGACAGTACATCCTCTGCAAGGGACTTCCACCCTCTTAAGATTGCCAAGCATTCGAGTTGGGAGGGCTCTCTCGCTTCAGACACCTTCGAGTTTGAAACATGCTGGACCCTATCAGCCAAGATGCCTTTGAGAAGGAGTGCTTTCTCGTCTGATGAAACCTCAATGGATAGAATTCGTCTGCCCGAAGCACTGAACTGTTCGTATCTCTGCGAGTGTCTATACCAATTTTCAGTACGGTCTCCAGAACCAACAGGCTGCAGCATATCAAATGCCCAAGAAGGAAGGTCGGGGGTGACATTCTGATATCTTCTTCCAATTACTGGCTTAAGGTCATTTCGATGCTGGATTTGATCGAGAGTCATCTTCGCGAACAGGGTGTTCAAGGGTAAATCGTAGCTACAAGATAGGATCCTTGGAAACGGATTGCCTTCCAACAGTCCGATTAGGGCGTAGATACTGTCCTGCGGCACAGTTGCATGTCTTATTCGCCATCGTCGGTAGATGTCCAGATTGTCAGGACGCAGTTTCGTTTGTCGTAGTCCCCAAAACTGGGTGTATATGCCATCCATATTGTCGTAAATCCTTCCCATCATATCGTTGAATGAATGAAACTGTCTCGACCCTAGAACTTGTAGCAGGGTTGAGCCCCACCACATATCCTGCTGTGTTGCGTACAATTGGAAAAACGTCTCGATCTCTGCCCATGCTTTGGAAACGGGACCTAATTGTACAATTGGCCGTCGTGGAAGAACGGCTTCCTGCACGGTCCATATTCGATCCCACCAACTGCTACCGCCGTGAGGCGATATCGCCCTGAGAGCTCTACCAACTCCTTCGACGGATGAAAGTTGGATAAGATCGAAGATCTCCTGCAAGCGATCCTCGGACATCCGCTTGTTCTCAGCAAAGACAGTAAAGCATCCAAAGAGAGCTCTCGCATCTGCGACAGTCAGATCCTTGTCGCTCTCGGTTATGTCGTTCATCCAGATGATGCACTGATGACAACCACGATAAATGCCTCGCATGAAACCGACCTGGATCTCCTTTTCTGCGTCATTGTTCTGATCGATGCAAAGCTGGTCTATCCACAGGACCCTGCCGTCCTGCTGATGTCGGAGTCGTTGCAATGCAGCAAAGAGGTTTGGCGTTATCTTGACTGGGACACCGTTGACGCAAATGATGTCTTCTCCGACGTGGCCCCAAACATACGACAAAGCTTCGTATTTCCCACTGCTCGCCAGACTCACAGCCTGTATCGTGCAGCGCAAGGGGTCTCCAAACTCTCCAGGAAGTAGGGTCAGGAGACGGATGCTATCGTTTGAGACTGGCGGGAGGTGTTCCATTTTGCAGGAACAAAAAAAGAAATCTGCGGAGGACAGACAAGCTTGGTGCCGTAGTGGTGCTGGATTGTGATGTGAGCAGTGTGTGCGTCGTAAGCACTCAAGATGGCTGACGGCTCACGCATGAAAGTGTGCGGGGCTTCATAGGGTACAAATAAACCGCGCTGTTACGGGCTATGCGCAGAACGAAACACTTCGATACAAATACAGCCAAACAACGGGCGGTCGACCCTGTGTAACGTCATTTCGGCCGTAGGGCTGGGCGCCTGCGCCGTCTTCCTACATGTACCTAAGGAGCAGGTGCTCTGCCCGCCGTTACATCTGAGACCGTTAGTGTTCTCCCTCGAATCAGTATGTTCTACGTAGTTGTAGGGTGTATTGGTCCTTCAGGCTATTGGCCAAGTTATAGAAGTCAGGATTATGGTTAGACATATTACTGCTTGATGATTGGCTGCCTTGGGCAACATTTGCGCTCGTCTGACTGCATCTGACGCCTTGAAGCGTGCATTGGCAAACTATGCGACCTGCAGTTGAGAAAAAGAACACTTACATGAGTTTGGTGGTGTAATATCTTACTGAAACATTTGGCCGTGCTTTTGAGACTGCAAAAAACAGATACGTGGACGAAGCTTAATGGCAGAGGGTCACAAAAGAAACGAAATGTCATTCACTGACAATACAATACCTCGATACCATATGATTCTCAGTTGGGGCTCGTGTGGAATGGGCCAATGAGCACGATAGTCACAGTGAGAGTCAGTATCAACGCCAAGATTGAAGTCGAGGTCCAAAAGCCCGCCAATATCGATGAACTCAGCTGGCCATTTTGTCATTTCTTCTGATATTAACGACTTCATGTATCATGGTGATGTTCGATTTAACGCTATAACTTCATTCATTCACAGATGCGGTGACTTTAAAAAGGTCAGGTCAAGATGCGTCAACGCTTTCCTTCATCGTTCTGCGGTGGGAAACCACCAAAAGATGGTATCAGCGTGATTCTTATATAGTATTATGGCAGCAAGAGCTACACAGCATACGGTTTTACAACAGACCAAATCAAGGATGTGTGAGAAGAAGAAGCAATACCGTGGAACAGGTCGTAATTAATTTTTCATGAGGCCGTCTATGTTCAGTAATGTGGTCGCTGGAATCGAAGATGATCAGTTTGGAATCGGGGGTGCTGAGATCTATGGCGCCACATAACTCCTTAAAGTTGCGCTACAGATTAACAAACATCATCTAAACAGAACATTTAATGAAACGGGCGTCATAATATCGAAGTGCTCGGCATACGCGCAACGTGATATTTCTTGTATTCCAGCTGCCAAATACGACATCTCGCTAAGGTAACCGTTCATCTCTCAGCAAGTCGGGCAGCCTGCTTAGCAAGGCTTAGCACCACTGAACTTGTCCTTGCAGAACTGCACGCAGTTGGTGTTCGGGCCCGAATCCGCCGAGAATCTCTGGCATGATGATCCAAGCTGACAGCTGCACTGTACCAATCATGTTAGTATATGTGTTCATAGAGTGGAATCGGACTTGAGGGCTTGAAGAAGATTGGAGACCACTTGAAGTTCTCTCAGAAAGACTTACAGGACCCTGGGCGACGGCGCTGCCGGCGAAGATAGCGAAGATGGTGAGGACGAATGAGTACTTCATGGTGAAAGATTGGGTGCTGAGATCAACTCAAATACGCTGAACAGAAGTTGGCTGGTAGTATTAAAATCTTGAATTTGAGTGCGATGAGATATTTGGATGGCATCAGCATTGGGCGAACAACTTGGTTTTTATATAGCCCTACAGCCTAGACTGGTCAGATCGACGCATGTGTTCTCGTGAGCCCGCAGTTTGTCCCAAGGAGGCGGATAACATCCGCTTGAAACCAGACCCATGGAGCCGGCGCCATCACCTGAACTCTGATGAGCGGTCGTCAGCCAGCTGCTGATCCGTGTGATGTCGCCTACGATATTCTGGTGCAGCGTTAGAAGGGCGGGATTACTGAACGAATGTAGTCACTGTGAGAACATGAAGCTGCGCGTATTTCCGGGGTGAAGTTGAACGAGTCAGGTGTGAGCGCGTGTTTTGGCCGCAGGCCCCGTCGTGCTTCAGTTATTGCCGGTGGGCTGTTCCGCTTGGCTACCTATGCATTGTGCCGGTAGTTCGAAGAGCGTTTAGTGATAATTTTAAGCTTTAAGGGTTTGTCTTGGCTGGTTCTGATTATAGAATACGAACAAAAGTGGCCGGCGCGCTGCTCCGGCGGAACTGGGAGCCGCCCGGCCGCCTGCCGCGTGCACCGAGGCGCCAGATGGTGGCCCAGACAAGTCGAAAATGTACGACGACGTTAGTCTAAATACGTGAGAGTAATTGGGCTGAAAGACAAGCAATGGCATCCGTGGGAGCTTGACTAGAGTTCTCATCCGAGCTGATACGGGTTCAGTAGTATAACGTATAAGCGTGCAGCGTGCACAAGAACGGTCCGGACCCATGTAAGACGGCAATTTTCTTCCTGTACTTGCCTTCAGTTCTGTCCGCCGTGGATGCATGGCAAGAATACTACGCGACATGTCGTAGGCCATGCTTCAATAGCTCAAATCACGGCATTCACGATGGGACTCTAGAAACCCGGAGATATCAGCTCCTTACACCCATTCATTATGTGCACCTGTTGCTTGGGAGGCCTCAGACTACAGCCATTTCGTTTGTCAGTGCAATTTCTTTCCGATATTTAATGATGCTGGCAACATATCCGAGGCGGCGGACTGGGTAGGACAGTACATGGGTGACCTACGGTAAATCGATGGGCCTTGACTTTGATTCATTCGACATAGCAGCATATGATACCAAGGGCAGAATCGAGAAACTATATATAATTGTACTATTTGGAAATCCTCCGCATGATGGAATGTATAGCTGCACGCAGGCGGAGGCCCGCAACGTCGAAGCCATATGCGAAAAGTTGCTACTGTTAACAAAGTCGAAGACATTCCCGAGTTCTAGAATGGTCCGAGATTATTATGAGTACCTTTCCAGCTTCTCAGCTGTCTTTGCGCATCAAAAAGGCTGCATCACTCGCCCAGGCGGTTATGGGGCCAATTCATGGCAAGATGCGTCCCCATGAAAACAGCGTCAGCGCCTTTTTCTCCGCCACCGTTGGGTAGATCAGTCCCGAACATTGATAATTACGAAGTTCGCGAATTCGACCAGACGACCAGAGGAATGACACAACCCGAAACATACTTCAAGCATCGGGCGCGTTGATAAACCTCAACCTGCGGTCAGCGGAACAGCTGTTGATATCGAGAAATTGAAAAACTGAATATTCATTCACGGCTGCTACTTTCGACAGCCGCAGCTATTGGTGAATGACTGTTGTTTTGGTTGAAAACGTTCGGTTCAGATGTCCACCTAACGGGTGGTAGTCCGCCGAGAGAGGGATTGCGAGGCAAGACTGAGGAACTGAATGAAGCTTCGGGCGTCAGGTCTAGTAAGAGATAAGATCTGGATTTATACGATGTTGCAATTGATTCCACATTCGGAAGATTACTTTTGAGACATATGCCAGTAAGACGCAATGAAATTGCCGTTGCGTCTGACTAGCCGGAGCCAACAATGCATTACTTTGTCTTGGGGGCAGCTCTTGTTTAAATGAATGGTAGGGAGCATGTGATGGTTGTGGGCTTAGCCTGATTCTAAGATATTCCTGCCGTCTCTGTCTACATATGCTGCCTTTTTTTTTGGCCTCTTTTACATAGAAACCTCCATCAAATTGGCATCGGCAAGCGCTGGCTGATTCACACAGCTGTAGATGACGAGAAAAAAATAAATTTGAATATCTCGACCACGAACATCATCATGCTGGGCGACGCCTCAACATCACGATGCCGCAATCCCACACCAGCGGCGTCGCGTCGGCGCGGATATCGGGTCGTGGGGTCGTGGACCCGCGCCCCGGCCCGCGGAGGTGGTGGGATGCCGACTCGGGGGCTGGGAACGCCCGGGATACGAGAGGCCCAGTGGGCGCCTCCTGTGGGTCTGCCGCGTCCGCGGTGTCCTCGGGGGCCGGGGGGGTTTGCGCGCTGATCTTTTTAATCCCATGCGACCGCGGATTCCCGACACCCATTTCGTTCAACTCCAGCCGAGTGTTTCTGGATTGGACGACTTTTTTTCAACAACGGAGAAACACCATACGAACATGTCATTTCACCATCTTTCCTATCGCCGTCTGCCTCACATCCAGATATCCTGACTAAACGCCCCCTTGGAAGTTTCGGATTTCCCTCCTGTTGGACGACCGGTTACGCGGGCTTTCTGTGACGTGCACGGGCCATCGTCTGACCACATTTCCCGTCCCTCTCTGGCTTGGATCGTCGACGGCGGAGGCCGGGTCAACCTGGTGATCTTCCAAAACCTTCATCAGACTTTCGGCGTATCTGGCAATTGGCCAACGACAGCAGACATCGCGTCCTCTTTTGGTGTTGCCGAATGAGCCGTGTATCTGGGTGCGAAGATGGCGACAACCATGGAGGAAGACACCGTCCATGACCCCCCCTCGCCTGTGTTAGGGGAGCTCATCACCTTCGACCCCAACGGCGACCTTTATTTACACGTCGGCGCGGGAGTCGAAGAAAAGACGAAAACGTACTTTGTCTGTTCAAAAGCCTTGGCAAGAGCTTCGACGGTGTTCAGGAAGATGCTCTACGGAGGATTCGCGGAGTCAGGGCTCTCGGATGCCGACCACGGCTGGACGGTCGACCTCCCCGAAGACCGCCAAGAACCGATGGAACTTATGCTCAATATCGTTCACGGGACTTTTGACATGGTACCCGAGAAGCTGGAGCTTACTCAACTATACACATTTTTGGTTGTCACGGAAAAGTACGACGCTACTAATATCACACGGCCGTGGGCGAAGGGCTGGATGGACGCGGTCAAGTCGAGTATGCAGAACCCGCTGCTTCTGGGTGTGGCTTACGAGCTGGGCGACTATCAAACATTCAACGCTATGGCGATGAGAATCGCTACAGAGTGTCATCTGGATGATGACGGAGACCTCGTGTTTGGGTTTTCGGGGGAGAACAGGGAGACGTATTCGTATAAACTTCGCAATCTGGATTGTTTAATACCAGCTGGGTTACTAGGTAAGTCTTTGGAGACACCCTGAAATCTGAACCATGGTTGACACGAAATACTAGAGGACGCGGCATCCATCAGGAAAACGTTACTGATAGCCATGCTGGATCCATATCTGAATCTCTACGCCGCCCTCAAGGGCGGAGACAGGTGTATGTCATCACCAGGAGATCCCTCAGGGGGAAGACGGTGCGACAGCATGTTGCTCGGATCGTTGATTAAATCCTTCGCGACACAAAACCTGGATCTCACAGCGGTTGACTCGGTCAAAGCATACCGGGGGAGTGCCTCGCATCTTCAGTCGGTCATGTTGAAGTTGGAGCTTTACACTATTCACTCTGGGTACGCACACCCCACAACTTCGTCGTTCAGCTTCGGACAGACGGCACATCCGAGATTTGGCTTCAGTATGAGTGCCTGCGAGCATGTCTTGCAGTCGGGGTTGCGGGAAGGCGTGGAGAGGTCGTTGATGTTGAGAGGGAATATGACATTCGTGCAGCCTAAGCATAAGGAATACTTGAACAGACAGGCGGGCAAAACTGGGTTGCCAAAGTCATTATAGAGCCTGATATTCAAGAGAGAGGTTTAATCAGAGACGGCAGAATACTGATAAACAAATGGTTTACAATACACCATAAAGAATACATTCCATATTCTGATGTCAGCTGAAGTTACTAAAAGACGATGGTGAAGGGGCCACAAACCTGAATTGCACACACAACCAGACGGTATTGTTCCTTCCTTCCGGGTGAACAAACGACCAGTAGCTTCCTTGCGGGTGAGATATTTTCGTGAGATAATCTCTGGCTACCTATTTAAACTCGACTGAGATCCACACCAGAGAGACTTTATCCAAACACAACCCTTCATCACCAACAACCGGGTCCTCTTCACAAAGCTGACACCACAACACAGCAACCATGAGCTCATCAAACGACGAAGGCTCGGGACCGCCTGCCCCGAAACGACAGAAGCTGCTCACAACCAAGTCGGACGCCCAAATCATCTTCGATGAGCATGGAGATCTGTATCTACACGTCGGCGCCGAACACGCAGAGCATCCGACGACTTTCCTCGTCTGTTCAAGGACGGTCTCTCGGCTTTCCAAGGTTATGAATCGCTTGCTCTATGGCGGTTTCGCGGAGTCGAAGAGGCCTGACGATGCGGAGAAACCCTGGGAGGTGGAGCTTCCTGGCGATGAGCCGGCGGACTTCAAAATCCTACTCGGCATCATGCACGGAAAGTTCGAAGAGATGCCCAAGAGTCCAGACATGTTCGAAATGTATCGTATTCTTGTCGCTGCCGACAAGTACGACTGCGTCCGTCTCCTTCGCCCATGGAGCCGGTCTTGGATTCAGGCTGTGGAGGAAGAAGAGGATTTTGGTTTGGTGCTCGGCATTGCGTGGCATCTCGGGGATGCTGTGTTGTTCAAGACGACTGCAAAATACTTTGCAGAAGGCGCCGAAGTTAACGGTGGCGATGAGCTGCTCTACGATGGAGAGCTTAACGATGATGGCACGTTTCCGTGCTTGTCCGATGTTCTCGGAGGTTCAATTCCCTCAAATATCTTTGGTGAGTCAGTCCTGGAAGAATGATTTGGATGGCATCAGCCTCTCGAAACTTTACAGAGCTAATGGGTAAGTATAGCTTCAATCACGGACCTTCGACAGAGACTTCTGGATGCAGCACTGAGGCCGTATGCAAAGCTCCACAGGTCTCTTCTAGATGGACCAAAGTGTCCCTTCATATACGGAGGCGGCGGACCGAAAGTCGGCAAGACCTGTGACAACCAACTGCTCGGCTCACTCACGAGGGGACTTTTTCGCGAAGGCATCAATATCATGCTCGATGTACCGCAGCAGTCGTATCGAAGAAGCTGCTCGGAATTATCGGGTGTGCTCATGGGACTAGAGCTTGAAGTGGGAGACGACTCAGAGGGTATTGTCGCCGGGCGTATCCACGCAGTGAAGTGCAAGGAGGGGTTGAGTTCGGTTCGTCGGAGAGTGGAGAAGAACATTTCCAAAGTCCTGGAACTGTTTGTCCTGATGCCTCAACATGAGGCTCATTTGCAAGAGCGGTCGCGCGAAACCGGGCTCGATGAGAAGGACAAAGAAGACAACTAGGGTAGCACTGACTATCTTAGAAGCTTGCAATCACGCGGATAAATCTATCATAGAGAACGGAACCAAATAGACAAAGTTTACAAGAAACATAACGTCAAAAGAATCACAAGCTGAGATACCAACTGATGGCACACTCGAGTCTCCATGCTTTAAGCCGCTACATTATATGCATCTGAAATAGACCATGACGACTGATAAATTATGAAGCGGGAAGACCTGATGCAGAGGTATTATGCCGTCACCACGTACGAAGGGGAAATCGTATTCGAGGCCGGACTCAGACGTAAAATTACAATTGGTGAATGTCGAAGGTGACGAGGCTAAGGAAGTTGTGGACGAGTCGGTTCTTGCCTAGACAGGCCAGCGAGAGTTGTGGAAGGCAAGAGAATAGTCCGCCCGGTGCAGGAGGAAGGAGCGCAAATTTTGCAACGACATGAAGTCGAGGAAGGAGCTTTGGGGAGAGATACAATAAAGGAAGGAGCTGGCTTGTGCCGTACTTGACAGGTGCCTACCAAGGCTGCTTTTTCCTCCATTCACCCGTCACTTCCCTCAACCGCCCATCACCACTTTTGGGTCCTTTTTACCTCCTCTGCTTTCTGCCCCTTTTTGCTTTTACCCCAACACCTTCTCGACTTAATTTGCATTTCGCGGTGAACTCCCGTCGTACGGCGGGCAACAGCCACAACACAGCCTCAACATAAGCTCCCAACGCCTTCTCGGAGCGAAGGAATACACGACCGAAGAAGGACATCACCGCCAACTACGACACCGTCGGCGACGACCCATCGACGGCACACCCGAATGCACCAGCGACGATGGAGGCAGAACCGGCAAGAGCTGATGGACGCCACGGTCCCCGAGAGATGTCAGACGAGCCTGCCGCCAAAGGCCAGCGACAGGAAGCGACGGAGATGAAGTCAGACGTTTTGGTTTTCGACGAGCTCGGAGACTTGCGCCTGCAAGTTGGCGCCGCGCTCGCCGGCGTCCCAGCTGCCACCTTTTTGGTATGCTCTAGAACAATGGCACGAGCGTCTCCAGTATTCAAGAAGATGCTTTACGGCGGCTTTGCGGAGTCTAAGCCTACAGATGGCAGCGACTGGGTTGTCGACCTTCCCGAAGATCATCCGCGTCAAATCCGCCATATTCTACACATTGCTCACGGTAATTTCCACGAACTTTTGTTGCCGGGATCTTGTACCCTTTTCCACAGAACAGTGGGCGCGAATAAATACGACTGCATTGGCATGTTTCGTCCTTGGGCCAAAAGATGGCTTGAGAGGATCGGCCTCAAAGACAAACGTCTGGATGGACACTTATTGTTTGTTGCGTGGGAGTTTGGTCAAGCCCGAGTTCTGAGACATATGATGGCAAAGGTTGCCGATGAAGCCTCTCTCTCTGAAGATGGCGACGGCAAGCTGACCTACGGATTCCGTCACTATGACGACGTGAACAAGAAGTTGTGGACGAGAGAGTGGGATGTGTCCGAAAAACTCCAAGGACTCATCCCCGTCAGCATCATCGGTAAGTCTCGACGCGGACTTCTGGACATATCCTAGCGAAGGCCAGTGCAGTTTGCTCTAACACCTTAATGGACCAAATTCGTGCGCTTCGACTCGACATTATCCGGGCCCAGATTAAGCCGTTCGTCGACCTCTATGAGTCTTTCAAAACCAACCAACGATGCGCCCAAAGCGGCCTTGTCACTGACCCTGACAAGCTGAATTGCGATGCAATGTTGCTAGGCTCGTTGGTTCGCGGATTCTTTGGAGTACCCTTCGATCTTGTCAACGGAGCCACGGCAGAGCGTTACTGTGGTAGTGCGCGTCATTTGAGAGAGATGTTGCGGAAGGTCGGGCTTTCCGTGGCGATTACACACGCCCAGTGTTGGCAGCGGCTTACAAACGACTCGTCGAACGCCGCTGGAATGGTGCAACGGTTATTGGACGGAGAATTTCTCGATCTGTTAGAGTACCAGGACCACTTGGACTGTCAAGCAAAGAAAACTGGATTAGCTTCCAAGTAACGAGTAATTGAGGACGAATAAACGAGGGATGGCGAGGGATGCAAGGGATGACGAGAAGCAAGCACAAAGACCTTGGCAGACAAGGACGACGGACGAGGAGAATGGACGACGGATAAGTACAACGGACAAGAACAACAAGCAAGGGCGAAGGGCGAGGGCAAGAGACAAGGAGAATGAACGAGAAAGAACGACAACAGTCTAGAAGATTAATGAGAAAATTTGAGAGGAAGAAGGACAATCGAGCAAGCCGAAAGATGACGCCTTCGAAGACGACTCGCCGGCATATTCGGCCGAGATGCCCCAAACCGGCCGAATGTTGTCGGGCCAACAAGCTGACTTGAGACAAGCGGATCGCGGGAAAAAGGGGTCCCATCAATCCCAGTCTTTCAGCTTAATCATCCCACTACCGCTGCACGATTACCTGAGGCACTCATTATGAGCGAACCCAGCGCGAAGCAAATGCAATACGCCGCGCAATATAATGCAGCTACCCTTATAATCTAGCTATTAATATTATCTTACTATACCTAATAAGTATATATTTAATATTTAATATTCTAAAAGAATAAAACTCTATTCTAATAAGCTTTATAATATATATAGTAATATACTTATAAATAACCTTACTTAAGGTTAAAGGGGGTAAGACCTTAATAAGAGATATTAATCTATAAGAGATTATTCCTTTTATTAAGATTATACTATAAACTTTATCTTTCTATCTACTTAGAATATTATTCTATATCCTTTATTTTATATTAGCCCCTACTATTACTATTTTTAGTATAATTTTAAGCTTTAACCCTCTTTAGTCTCTTAATACCTTTAAGAATAATATCCCCTTCTATTTAAACTATATTAATAATATTCTTTTTATATACTATATTAATAAGAATATTATAAAAATACTAACGTGGTTGATAAGCGAGTGGATTAGATAAGCGAGTGGATCAGCCGACCGCGCGAAACCGTCTTCTAACTTCTATATTATATTATACTATAACTAAATATATTATTATAGAGTAATAAAGATTAGATAAACTTAGCAATCTAAGCTATTAAGAAGATACTAACTCTTAGTATTTAAGCTATATCTTATATCTACTTAGTGCCCTTTTTAACCTTATGCTATCATTTAGAGGGAAAGGGATTATAACGTAATATTATACCTAAGTTATGAAATTTAACTGCACTTAAAGAAGAGAAGCTAGTTAAATATATTCTTAACTTAGATTCCTAATTACTTCCTCCCCATATTAGTAGTATAGAAGATATAGCTAATTAACTACTTATTAACTATAATATGCTCCCTATTGGGAAGCGTTAGGCCTTAAACTTTATTAAGTAATAACTATAGCTCTAGACGCACTTTTTTTATAAGTATAACTATAAGAGGGCCTAATATAAAGACCTAGACGTAATAAATATATAGTTTCAGCTTATAGTAAATATAATTATAAAATACAGCATTATAGACTTAGATATCTATAACTTTAATAAGATTAGGTTTATAATAGGCTAGATTATATCTAGAATAGTTATAATAAGCGCTAAGAGGCGTTTAAATATAAAAATAATATAGCCTAGCAATTATAAATAAGTTATAGTTATTTAGGCTATTAATTTATTAGGCTATAGCGTTCTACTATATATTATCGTTTTAGGGCAATATTACCTCTCTACCTAGTATATAGAAATAGGTCTCCTATATAACTAGGTTATTATAACGTCTAAAAACAGATAGATAATAAATAAAAGAGGCCTAGATTAGCTCTAGCACTTTAATTAGCATATAAAACTATATGCAAGCAGTAGATATTGCCTCCTTATTATTAATAGGCATAAAAGTCACTATACTACTAACTTTAAGATATATTATAAGGAAAACAATATTATTACACTTTATATACTAGCTTATTGTTACGGCTAGCTAACTGATAGTGGGTTTATATTAGTAGTAAGTTAGGGATTAAGAACTATAAATAGTATTAAGTCGTTCTATAGGGCTATTTAAGTAATTATAGGTCTTTAAAGGTCTTAGTAATTAGTTAAGGCCTTAATAAGAGTTATAGAGTAATTATTACTTAGGTATAACTAAAAGTATTATAAGTAATAATTATAAGTTAATTGCTAAAGAGCTATAGAAGTTTGTCCTTAAGCGGACTTAAGTCCATCCTATATATAGGTCCTGGGTAGTCCTATTGCTAGGTGCTGTATATGCCCTGTATGGCTCCCATATCCTTGATATATGGCTTCCGTCTTTCTGGAATATAGATGCTGTATCTTGATCATATAGATCTAATCTCTTATCTTATTGTTATATAACCTATACTATAGTTCTTCCGTTCCTAAGGGATCCTTATGTATTCCCGTGATCCTATATATAAATATATTATTATAACTGCCTAGTATCCTAGTAGGGCATCCTTTATTAGTTATACCTAATAGGTTATAATATTAGGTCCCCTCTTTAAAGGTCTAATCCCTTAGACTAATATAAGTAGGTAGTATCTCTTAGGTTAGGGAGGTATTAATTATACTTCTTAATCTCTATAATATTAATACTATATTAGGTTATATTTAAAAATTAAAAGATTTAAAATCTATTCTTTATTCTATTTATAATAACGTATTTAAGCGCTTTAGTTCTTCTAACGTTATACCCTATACTTACTATTTCTAGGCAAAGCGTCCTTATTATATAGTAGAGGGTTTAAAGGTCTATTATAGGTATAAGAATTTAAAGCGTCCTTATAATAGGCTAGTTATTACGTTAAGCTATAAGTCCTATTATATCTTTCTTTATAGGCTACTTCTAACTTATTATAGTAAAGCATCTTAATAACTAGCGTTAAGAGTAAGAGGAAAAGGAGGAGTAAGCTAGTAATACTCTATTAGCGCTCTATAAGAAGCTTATTTAGGTATAATTAGAGGTAGCTAATATAGCTAGTTATTTAGCTTATATTTATATAACTTAGAAGTTAATTAAGGAGTATTATATAGAGATATTTACTTAGGGGATATAGAAACTTAAGGAGGCTAATAACGTTCTTCCTATATTAGATGCTTATAAGTAATACGTTATAGAGGATCTTTAGGCTAGAGGTATTAAGAATAACCCTTCCTAGACTAAGTTTGGGATTAGGGAGGAGTTTATAGACTTAGGTCCCTTACTTAGTAATACTCCTATAGTAGCTGCTAGGAGTGCTAGAGGTTCTTAATAGGTTCCTATAAGTTATCTTTATATCTATACCCCTTCTATTTAATAAGGTATTCTATATTTCTATTATTTTTATAGTAGTTAATAATTTATTTAACTTTATATTCTAGTTCTAGTAGTTCTATAATAATATAGTCTTCTATATATAAACCTATTAGTGCTTTTTTGAGAAGTAAAATATAAAAGACTAAATAGTACTTTATAGTATCTAGTAATATAAGTTTAAAGTTAACGTTAGATACCTTCTTTATAATCTTAAAAGGTCTAAGTTTCTTAAAGTCTAACTTATTACTTAGTTATTTTATCTTAATGTTTTAATAGAGAAGGTATATACTATCTCCCTCCTATAGAGTTAGTCCCTTAACTCTTAAGGTATTAGCGTATTTATATATTTATTTATATATAAATTTAAGTTCTCTAGGTAGCTCTTACTAGATTTCCTTAAGTTTATTAATATCTACTATAGCTTTTAGAGCTACTAGGCCTTATTATGGTTCTCTATAGGCTATTAGGTTAAATCTATAGTTTAGATAGAATAGTGATTCTTTTATATATTACAGCCAGCTAACTGATAGTGGGTTTATATTAGTAGTAAGTTAGGGATTAAAAACTATAAATAGTATTAAGTTGTTCTATAGGGCTATTTGAGTAATTATAGGTCTTTAAAGGTCTTAGTGATTAGTTAAGGCCTCAATAAGAGTTATAGAGTAGTTATTACTTAGGTATAGCTAAAAGTACTAGTAAGGGTAGTTATAAAGTTAATTACTAAAGAGCTATAGAAGTCTATCCTTAAGCCGGACTTAAGTCCATCCTATATATAAGTCCTAAGCCGTTCCTCTATACCTCTACCTTAGAGTCGCTAAAGTTAACTATTAACTCTATTAACTTCATCTTAATTAGTATACTTAAGAGTTACTAGAGTTAGCCACTAACTCTATTAACTCTTATCTCATTAGCTAAGGTTATATAACTTATTCTATAGTTCTTCTATTCTAAGGTAAGTCCTTTCTATTCCCATGATCCTATATATAAATATGACGTTCTAGCCGCCTAGTTATCTTTATAGGGCTTTTTCTCTATTAAGTATGCCTAATAGGTTATAACATTAGGTCTCCCCTTAGATGGTCTTATCCCTAAGACCAATATAAGTAGGTAGTATCTCTTAGGTTGGGGAGTTATTAATTATACTTCCTAATTTCCTTATAATGCTAATACTATATTAAGTTATATTTAAAAATTAAAATTAAAAAATCCTATTGCCTATAAGGAGCTAGATTAACTAGTCTCCCTTTTTGGATATAAGATGCCTTTTCCTTATTCCTTATATGCTACCTTAGGGGTTAACTATATTATATTAGAGGTTAATTTATTACGTTATTCCTATTATATAGGCTAAAAGAAATCTTATAATATCTATAGTCCTTTAGCGTTATTACTAATCTAAGTTTAAAAACAAAAGGTTAAGGTAGATAATAAACTTAATAGGCTAGAGGAAGAGTAGCTCACTCTTATGGCTAAGATATGGCGCCTTTGTTATTATTAAAAGGAAATTAACTATAAGGCTATAGACTTAATCTAGTTAGGTCTTTAGCGTATAGAGGAGGTTGAGGAGGAGAATCGTGAAGCAACGCTGGGTTTATAGAGTGCGGAATCTTCAGCTATTAGGGCCCTATAGGCTACTAGGGCCTTTAGCGTGGTGGATTGGAACGGCGTTGGCTTAGAGGATTGGTCTCTAGATTTCTTAACGAGCGGTACTAGTGCAGCATCTGTTGAGAGTGCTAGAGGTTCTTAATAGGTTCCTATAAGTTATCCTTATATCTATATCCTTTCTACTTAATAAGATATTCTATATCTCTATTATTATTATAGTAGTTAATAATTTATTTAACTTTATATTCTAGTTCTAGAGGTTCTATAATAATGTAGTCTTCTATATATAAACCTTATAGTACTTTTTTAAGAAGTAAAATGTGAAAGACTAGATAATACTTTATAATATCTAGTAGTATAAGTTTAAAGTTAATATTAGATACCTTCTATATAATTTCAAAAGGTCTAAGTTTCTTAAAGTCTAATTTATTACTTAGTTGTTTTATCTTAATATTTCTATAGAGAAGGTATATATTATCCCCCTCCTATAGAGTTAGTCCCTTAACTCTTAAGGTATTAGCGTATTTATATATCTATTTATATATAAATTTAAGTTCTTTTAGGAGTTCTTATTAGATTTCCTTAAGTTTATTAATATCTACTATAGCTTTTAGAGCTACTAGGCCTTATTATAGTTCTCTATAGACTATTAGGTTAAATCCATAGTTTAGATAGAATAGGGATTCTTTTATGCTTTCTCCTACTACGCTATTATAGGCAAACTGGGCTATAGGTAGCAATTATACCTAGTTATCTTACTAGTAGTTAACGTAGTAGCATAGATAGGTTTCCATAATCTAATTAATTTATTCTATTTAGCCATCAGTTTATAGATAAAAAGCAGTAGATATCTTATAATTAGATCCTAGCTATAAGATTAGCAATCTCTAAAACTTAGAAGTAAATAACTTATCTCTATTAGATATAATTTCCTTTAGCATTCTATATTAGCTAATAATTACCTATAGAAACTTATAGGTGAGGTCTTCTATAGTGCTAGACTCTATATATAGGATAAAGTATAAATACTTTATAAGTCTATTAATAATAATGAGGACACTATTATAGTGGACTTTAGTTATTAGTTCTTAGGACTTAAGTAACTTAGTAATAAAGTCTAATAAAATAGATTCCTATATAGTTTATAGCACTAAGAGCAGCTATATCTTACTATAAGGCTAATATTAGCTAGGTTTACTTTTTATATAAACCTTATAGTCCCTAATTGCTAAAGATACTTTTTATTATATAGCCGTTTTATTATAGTATTATCTAATGCGTTTCTATATCTTAGTTATACCTTAGTAGCTATATATAGGAGCAGAGTATATCTCCCTAATAGCTTTAGGAGACATCCTTCTAGTTGTGCTAGTCCTATCTCTTCTAGCTATCATTAAGAGTCTAGCTGCTAGCATAAGGTCTCCTTCCTTATCTTTTTTAAGGATAACTTAGGTTTCCTTAGGTACTTAGACTTTATAGTCTAGTCTTCTACTAA